>NC_134370.1:2575000-2680000 GCF_035582795.1 Mycteria americana | reverse complement strand
ATTCATACTGTGATCTCTCAGCAAAAATGTCTCAGGGATGTGTGTTTATCTTGGTCTGGGCCCACTTTAGCAGTTTTTACCCTTTGGCTTCACCTCAAGCAAAACAATATCAAGTGAGCCAAAAGTGATGATAAACACACACATACACACACGGAGAGCTCTGAAGTTTCTCCTTCCCGAGCAGGGAAAATGCTCCACCAGCAACGCGCTGGAGTTGTTCTCGTTCCCAGCACTGCCGAGTGACAGCTTTATTGTTAAATAAAACAAATTAATTGCTCCAACTGTCTTAACTACTTGCTAGAAATGAAATTCTTCACTTGTTTAGCTGCCAAAAATAATGACAGAAATATAAACATGTTACAAAGCCAAGGGTTTCTCAGGAAAGCTAAATATAATGGGCCTAATTTTGCCCTGGGCAGATGCACTGGGGCACTTCCCAGTGACTTCTGAGGGAATTTCATGAGTGTTTTTCAAGAGGAGTGTATCCCCCACACTTGACATATGAAGTGCACATCCCTTGTCTTTATTTTTACTCTTTCTTTGCTCAAGTGCGTGCACGTACCTTTGTGCATTTCTCTTTGCACAAAGACTGTTCATAATAGTGTTGCAATTTGCTTATATTCTTTACAACGATTGTCTCTCCGTGAAAGGATTTCCTGTAAACCTAAGAAGGAGAGAAATTATTTTAAGTGCGTTCAGTAGAGGTTAATGTTTTGAAAAGCTTGGCTGAATTCTTGGCATTCAGGAAAATCGTGCAGTCAGACGCACATGCGTTTCCTGGTGAACGGATAGAATTTGGGAGCCTCTGTAGTTAGCGAAAAGGTACAGGGAACATCCTGATGAGGTAAAAGGAGGAGTAATTTAATTGTCTAACTCCTTCTGTGCTCAAGAATATCAGACAGATGGGGAGGATAAAACAAGGAGCTCAATAATTAATTTTCATGTTCCTCACTAGTGGGACCTCTTTAATCCCTGTTCCTGTGATTATAGAGAAAGGTTGGATTCTGAAGTTTCACTCATTAGCTACGTGTTGTATGAAAATACCTGTATTTTCAAAAGGAATAGTAACAAGAATGAAAAATTTCCGCTATTAAAAATATCTTGGTGTCAGGGACTTTTGTGAAAGAACAAAAACTCTCTGATTCCCTCAGATAAATAATGAAACAGATGGTTGTTGGGAGGTTAAAGGTCAAACCTTCCCTGTTGACTAAAACACAAGGTTGACTTAAAAGATTTTCCGAAGTTATTCAAGATGCAGGGCATCAGCCTGTGTCTCCTGCCTCTTAATGAAATGGCGTGGGCTTCCTTAAAAACGTTGGTGGGGGCAGGTATGTTCAAGTGGCTCATCCTCAGAAGGCTGGCACCCATTCTAGCACTAAACTGCGCTTCTGCAAACTGCATGTATAATAAAGGATATCGGTGAATAATTAAGCGAACTTGTCCAGGGATATAGGTTATCCGAAAGGCTAAATATTAAGATTTAATCCGCTTCCTAAATGAACCGCTCACTTCCTACCTGAAACAGTAGTTGATAAAGTCATCACGGAAATCTGTGAAGTCCTGAGAAAATTATCAATAATGCCATTTAGAAAAATGGAAAGAAAACAAACAAACACTGTCTGTAGGGTTAAGCTGCTGCATTCATTAGGAGACTCCTATTAAAGGAGAAGAGGGCATTTTTAAAGCAGCATATAGACTAACTAAAGAGGCAGATGCTCTAACTCATGTGATTCAACATAATTTTAGTGCAAATTGTGCAATCACTCAAACACACAAACATTTCAAGGTAATTTTCGTAAATCCCTATTGTGATCTAATTTCTTATTAAGGAGAATAAAGCAGGCTGCTGTTGTAATTCATCAGCCCTTTGCATTGCAGACCAACTGCTGGAGTTCATTTCATGGTTTTTGATGAAAAAATAGACTTGAATTTCTGGAATTACTAACAACCACCTTCGACTAAAGATCTACCTTTTTCTTTTTTTTTTTTTTTTCCAAATAGAATTTAAAGCTAGATAAAAAAAATTGTGGCTGAAATCTGAGAAGGTCATTGAGATCAGAGCCGACCTAAGGACCAAATCCATGAGCACTACAGAGCAGCTTTCAAGGTACAGCACGTAGCAGAGGACATGCCCAGGCTTCTTGCAAAGGGCATCGTTATGGTGCAGGGCAGCAACGTGTCACATTAAGCGCACCTGGCATCTATTATCGCTGCCTTCCTAAACAAGGTCAAACATCCCTTCCTCATCTGGAGTTAGACCTGGCTCCCACAACCTTCTCCAGACCACCTCTGCGGGCTGTTGCACCTTGAGAAGTGCCCGGACGGTCAGTTCCTGCGAGGGGAAGGTGTGGGTATTTGGTGTGGGGGATCTTGCAGGGCGGTCCAACGGTCTGGAGAAGAGGTGGTGGGGTAGACTCTTTTTATCCTGGGGAAATTATTATTTCAATGAAAATTTTCTGTCATGATGGAAGACAGCCTTCCCAAAATGGAAGGAAAAATCAGTCTGATGGTTGAGAAGTGTTTCAGGGTCAAGCCCGTCCTCCAAGCCGGACAAAGCAGATCCTCCTGTGCAACTCCCCCACCTCCTCCGAGCATTCTCTTTACAGCAAAGCTACTATTTCCAGTCTGTATACGGGAGGGGAGGATGAAGTGAAGACCAGGGTGGAAAACTCCTTGTGTGAGTGTATCTGCGTGTGCCCGTGAGCGTGCATGGACGTTTCCGTGTGCTCGCACACCTACCACGCAGTGCTGCCCTCTGCCACGTTCCCACCATCCCGTTACTGCCACCAGTGATGTTATAAATGGTCACGCTTGCAGCAGCAGCCTACGTGAATGCAATAAGTAAGACAAATAAAAATCTCTTGCATGGTAATTTACAAATAAAAGTTCATTTTCCTTTAAAGGAGGCACACAGCCACGTGTGCGTGTGCGGAGAGGGAATTCTGCGACTTCACCGCCAAAGAGGCAAGGGACGTCGTGCCATAATTTGACCTAATTTTTTTCCAAATACAAAATGACCTGTTACGGCATCCCAGGGAGAATATGAATTAGCCCAGGTCAATAGGAGGTCAAATAGATAGGGTGCTAAAATCCCTTTACTACTTTGTAGTATCTTATGCTAATTCAGTTCCCTTCTCTGTGATAAACAAAGCCAGTTGAAAGTAGATAGCATCACACAGTGATGGGTCCCAAAGCTACAATTTAATACAAATCTAGTAATTCCATTATACAACATATCCAGTTCATTTAGAGGCAACGAATACTTAAGAAGGTCCGGGATTGAAATACCTTAGCTGATACTTTTAAAATATAAATAATCCAGCATAATTTCATTTGTCACATAAACCTAATAGATATGCGCGGTAGAAATTCTGACTGTCCTTTAAAATGTTGCTTAAATGCAAATCATAGGTCCTAGGTCCTTATACGCCCATATTGTAGGGGTTTTAGGCACATAATCAGTAGATACATGCATTAAAAAAATCCTCATTGTTCTCTCTTTGCAAAAAGTGATATTATATGAGTCTAATGAGAATTACTGATTTAATAAAGCTGAACCTTTCACAATGTTTTACAGGCGAAGCTTTTCACCTTGGAAGGATTCTGCAACGGTCTGCAGCTGAACCCCACTAAAGGGCACTGCCAACACGCAGCACCTCTGGGGCAGAGGAGAGGGGAGTCGTGTTGTCCAGGAGCATCAGGGCAAGCCAATGCTCTCGGGAAGTACCTCTGTGTCTCTGATTTTAGCAGGGATGCAGATAGGCTGAGCCTGAGGAAGAGCCTCCTGACTCACTGTTTTGCAGGTAACTGAGAGCAGCCTAAGTGAAACTGCCTTGCAAAGTATGGGGGTTATTAGGAGATGATACATAAAATTAGATATGAGAGTCATACGCTTCTAACCAGACAGTTAGAAAGAAAGACCTAGAAAAAAGATGTTATGAACAGCTGAAGACTCCATGCTACTGGCCTATGTGCTTTCCAAGAGAGCAGGCTAGGGCAGGAAACCCCCAGACAACTTTTATGAATGATTAAAAATTGCTGAATTTCTGTCTGGTGAACGGGAATGTGATGCTGGCTATTAGGCAGAGAGAGAGAGAAATTGCAGAGTAGCACAGAGAAAGAGACACAAGAAGAAGAAAGGAGGAAGGGAGAGAAAGGAAGAGAAAGGAAGAAAGGAGCAGAGCTCAAACCACGCCAGCACTGTAACAAACAGGTTGTATCACTTACACGTACTACCAGCCCTGCATAGCGTGGATAAAGAGGACCAGCCCAGAGAAATGATTGATGGGTGCAAGGGGCCATGTGCCAGCAGACGAGGAGCAGACCCTCAGCCTGACCACTGACAACCAGAAAGAGGTACCCGTGCACTTTGGGGTCGGTAAAGTAGACGCTAACACTGAGAAGCCATAAAAAGTCTGTGGGTATCACTAGTTTCCATTACAAATAGTGCCTGGTACGGCATAGGTGATGTTTTGCTCCAGGCGACTAGAATACACAGGAGCGACCAGAGCCTTCAACCGGACAAAGCACAGGAAAAAAAATGTAAATTCTTTGTAATGAAGTAACAGGCCCTGAAGGATGGTCAGTAGATCATGGTGGGATTGAGGTCGTACCTGTCCCAGGAGAAAAATGGGAGCAAATACTCCATAGAATGGAAATTTCTGACTGCCCAAATGTTAATCTGTATTACTGCAGCTCAAGATTTTTGCAGACGTGAATACAATCTCAGTGAACAACTTGTGATATCCGATGGACGAGGACAACCAGCGTAGTTTCCAACCAGCTAGACACTGCCAATAGTCTGACTGTAACAGCCTACGTCTCAATGTAAGATGTCTACTGGAAACTTTTTGTTTAGAGCTTCCTCTGTTACAAGCCTGTATCCAATGCTGGATTCTGTTAATATCCACTGTTAGTTGCTGGCATTGTGAGGAAGGGAGGAAATTATCCCTTTAAGATCGTGGAAGAGCCAGTTGAAACCAGCAGTTGTTAAGTGCCAAGGCTCAGGTAGCACAATGCTCGTTGGGACTCGGATATGGAAAGCAGACATTTGTCAGGCTCCTTGGCTTTGAGAATTTAGTGAACTTGTCTAACATAAATTATCAAGGATTAACAATGAAAAGTGAGGTGGTTATTCAACTTCAGGCATCTAACCTAGGTGTCTAAATCAGAGACGTGAGCTTCCTATAGCCTGTCAAGGATATTCCTGTGAAGGGAGTCTGTGCTCTCTTCCATTTTCCCACACTATTGATGCTTCTTCAGGCTGCAAGAAGATTTAACCCTGCTGGTTGTGGTTTCTATCAATTTTAGCAACTTCTATCCATGGCTGGCTACAAAAGTTCACATCTCCTAGAGTTTTGCTTTGGATATCAGGTTTCAGTCTGAATCTCCAGGAAGATACCTTCCAGCTGAGATCAGGGCTTTAGGTCTAACTTAAAAATGGCAGGTCTGAGCTTCATTAACAGGGATGAGCTGGAAACTGCTTTCAGTGGGTCTTGGCTGAAGTCAGAGAGCTGCTAAAATTAACCTGTTTAGGGAGCAAGCCACAAGAGAAGTCATCAAAAGAGCCTGAAGAGCAATGGAAGTAATCTTCTAGGCATCTAGTGCTGAAATGCAGAGTTTGCCGTAACTCCCCATGGCAGGAGGTATAGTGCACAGCTGGGAGAAGAACAACAGCATGGACCCTCCCCTGCTCATTTCTAGGCCTAGGTGACAAACCTGTGGCTCGTTAAGAGATGGGAGCTAATTGAAGAGGAGCTTGGAGAGGAGGCTGGACTTTTGTTAGCCAGGCTACCAGGAGCTGCAGCATGTCAGTCCTTTTCTCCCAGCTAAAAGGAGGGTGGCAGCAGGGCTTGGTGAGTGCTGGTGTGGTTTGCTTTGAGTTAGGGAGGAGTTTCGGCCCTGGGAGCAGGAAATCTTCTGGCTCTCCCTGGGAGAGGTAAATACAGGTGGGGAGAGAATGGCACTGCAGCTGGAGGGTGGGAGTCCTGAGAAGCATTTTGCAACTTAGAAGAAAATATGCTTCTTGTGAATAGACTTTTTTGCTCTCTACTTGACATCCTCTTTCCAGGTGAGTACCAATGACCTTTTCACACGTCCTCTATGAACTGTGTGTCCTGTTCACCAGACCCGCTTTGTAAAGCACTGCAGGCTGTAAGTGATCCGGTGAGTCACAGCAGATCAGTCATGTCAGATGCCAGATATTTTTTCTTTTAATTACATCATCATTTGGATGAAGATGTGCTTTCAGAGGGGTAACAACACTTTTTTTTAATGATCTCAAAGCTCTGGAGTGATAAATTATTAGTTTTTAGAAAATCTTGTTAAAGCCATGTTAATGAAAATGTTGTAAACTCTTGTTGCTTTTCTTTCACGTGACTATGGGAACAAACAATGCTCAGATGTAGACTAATGAAGCTGAATGCACGTCACCTGAAGCTATGAGAAAAATGTTCAATCTGTCAGAAGATACCCTATTTTAGGTGGCAGTGCATGCTATGTTTAGAGCACAAATCTTGATGGTAGAACTCCTGAGTTGTGTTATAAACTATGTTTCTGATCTTGGGTAAAAAATGTGTTTGCTTCAAGAAAAGTAATTTCTAAATTAGAGATAAAATTAATTTTTTTTAATAGACCCTCACTGTTTCTTAATAGTGCTTCATGATTTATACATAATTCTCACTTTTCTCTGTGGCCTTATAAAAAATACACTCCAGTTCTTACAAAAGGTCTGAATGCATAAAAGTGTTAAAGACAAGTTAAGAAAATTTCTGCATTGCATGTTCTCCACTCTCGCTAATTCCTTCACCCAGCCAATGAGAAGGTTATTTTATGGTTTGTCTGCAGTTTTATGGGCCTTATGAATTACCACAGGAAACCCATAATGGAAAGATACTCTTATTTCATGGGGTGTGCATTGAGATACGTAGCTGGTCTGATCCCTTCCAGAAGCAAGAACCGTAATTATGAGACTTCGAACGTTTTCTGGTCGCTTTGCTCCAAAGTGAGACAACTGTGAGTAACTTGTGTCAGGGCACGCAGTGTGCAACAGATCTTGACTGTAACTTGGTATCTGCTGTTTGGCCAGGGAAGGATGTTCATATTTTCTACATTGCTGACTGTGTGGATTTTGATATTGCGGAGCATTATAAAGATTAATTTAATACCTATCACCAAAACCACTTTGGAAAGGTGACTAATACAGCGGTGCTCCCTGGCTGCGAGAGTACTGGGTGACTATCGATGTATTAGGTGATATTGATGACCGTAGGTGGAGGCCTTGGGCAGAACATACAGCTACTATTCTCTTAGCCGTGAGATTGTCTGTGTCCTCTCCCTTCTGGGAAATATTCCAAGTACTCGGGATTTGCAGATGCTACATACTTTTATCAGTTCTTGTTGCATCACCAGAAAAATCACAGGAGCTTCTGACTGGAATGATGCTGAGGATAAAATGCTTCCCAAGTGAAATGGATGCATTCAGATATCACTTAAAATCTTGTTTTCTTTCTCTACTCTACCTTGCATTTAAAGGAGGTTTAGGCTGTGTTACAGGAACAACCACATTGCTACAACTGTACCCAATATGAACAGTTCAACAACTGCCCTGGACTTTAATTCAGTTTTTGTGTTGAGCACAAACTTCAGAGTTCAGTGTTAGAAGCAATGCCACGTGAAAGAAATGATGCATAAAACAGTAGTTTCCCAGTCCACTGCCCTTTTGGTGTGCATTACAGCATGGAAGTCTAGCATGAGCCTCCAGTTTCCTGAGCAACTTAAAATGTTCTGCTGAACGTAGGCATCTAAATAAAGGGTAACCATGATGATTTTTCATTTGTTTTGTTTTTTCCAAATTACAATTATGACACATCTCTGGTATTCTGTTCCTACATATCTGTACAAGCACTGTTTATTTCTGCAGACTCTTAAGCGGAGTGCATGTTGGTGAGATCAAATGAGGGCCTGCACCACTCTTATCACTGAAATCTATGGGAGGAAGAAGCCATCTTTTTACCTAGATGAGTATGACCTTATATAGCAAGTTGCCTCTTAGAAAACCAGCTGGCTAAAACGTTAATAGCTTGTTCCACCAAGCTTTGCTTGCGGTCTCTCAACTAACCATGTGCCCACACTGAAGAGACAGCAGCCTGTATGGGAAAATAATACAGAACACATGCTGCTGTAAGACTGCTTTCACAGCTCACAGGAGTCTTTCCTTAGGCTTAATTCTTCCAGGAGCAATATACAGCACCTGTGAGTAGGTCAGATGCAGCCTAATATCTGTCCTAATATCACTGCATTCAAGAAGAGCTATAATGTTATTTCAGCACTTCTTCGAATCTCTGCATAAGATTTGTTTGTTCTTTTCTACATCTCTCTTTTTTTTTTTTTTTTTTTTTTTTCCTTCTCTCCTGACAATCTTGCTTAGAAAAAGGCAAGAAAAAATGAAGAGTTGGTTTATTTAAGCTTGAAATGCTGTCTTGGTCTGGAAAAACAAGCCTTTCCTGATTTCCTAGCTTTGTGCATAAGACTTTAACGAGTCACATCTGGTGGTTCTTCACGTCATGTTACATTATGAATCTTTATGGGCAATTAACTGGTTGGGTATGAAAACACCCACACTAGTAATGGGTCAATGGGCACATCCAGCTTCAGAATTCAGCTCAAATTGTTAAGTCTGTCTCCAAAGAAAAAACACACTATTTTCATTCTGATGAATTTGAGACAGTGGTAGGACGTAGAGTAAACAGAAAACTTTCTCTGATGCATAAATATTGGCTGGTGGCAACAGCTAGTGTTCTTCCCTCCTCATCTTGTACTTTAAACAAATGGCAATAGCCAAATAACTTCTTCTATGTAATTACACTTATTATGGCCATGAAAATAATTATTTGAGATGATATGATAAGTTACTTGGACTGTTCTTGGTTTAAAAGCATTACTTAGTGGGTTTAACAACAACAACAAAAAACCATATTTCCAGCTTTAGTAGGAATTGCGCAGCCAAAAATCTCCTCTGACCTTGAGAAGTATGGCTGCGTAAGAGTCATTGCTCAAGGTTGATTTGTTTTTTCTTTTATTTCTTTTTCCCTCCACATCCTCTTCCCCCCTCCCTTGTGGAGCTTCACAAGTGATTGTGTGTTCCTGAATATTTTCCACACTGATTTCTGAACCATGACCACAGTCTGCTCTGATGCTGAGTTGTGCCAGTACCTCCAGCAGTCCCTGAAAGGGCAAGGCGTTGTGGTTCAGCCCCAGCCGGCAGCTACGCGCCACGCAGCCGCTCGCTCGCTCCCCCCCGGTGGGATGGGGGAGAGAATCGGAAGAGCAAAAGTGAGAAAACTCAAGGGTTGAGATAAAGACAGTTTAATAATTGGAACAAAATAATAGTAATAATAATAATGAATTGTAATGAGAAGGAAAACAACAAGAAAGAGAGAGGCACAAAACCCAAGGGGGGGGGGGGGGGAGATATAACTGCTCACCACCTGCTGACTGATGCCCAGCCCGTCCCCCAGCAGCGATCGCTGCCCCTGGCCAGCTCCCCCAGTGTCTATACTGCACCTGACGCCATACGGTACGGAACAGCCCTTTGGGCAGTGGGGGGCAGCTGTGCTGGCTGTGCCCCCTCCCAGCTCCTTGTGCACCCGGCAGAGCAGGGGAGCGGAAAAGTCCTTGCCCAGTGTCAGCACTGCTCAGCAACAGCTAAACCATCAGTGCGTTATCAACATGATTCTCATACTAAAATCCAAAACACAGCTCTATACCGGCTCCTATGAAGAAAATTAACTCTTTCCCAGCCAAAACCAGGACACAAGGGAAGCCAAGTGTGGTGCTTTCCACCTTGGGCTTATTTCTTAGCTGTGATCAAAGCAGATGCAGCAGGTGGCTCCCAGGCACAGTGATGTTTGTAGCACTGTGATGTGCTGGTGCATCAGCCCCAACCTCATGCAACACAAATCACAACAAGGAGCAGGTTCCTTGCCAATGTCCATGTGGTGCAGGAGCTCCTTCTCCAAAGTCCTCCGTGGTGGCAGCAGGGGTTTGCCACGAGCGTTGGTGGTGCAGAGCAGGACTTGGTAGGGTTACAGCTCATGTCAGTATGTTAATAAAATGTACTTCATTTAAATCCTAATGATTTTGAGACTTTAATTTAAACAACAAAATTATATTGCTACTGGCAAAGTACTGTGAGCTAAAGGGACGGGCAGCCCCGTGCACCCATGGCTCGGCTCCTCACTGTGCACGGGAGCCAGGCACGTGAGAAGTCAAGCCAACCATTGTGAAACCAGATCAGGTCTGAACTGTCTGCTTAAAAAGTAACATCTCTAGTTTTTACATGAATTTTTAATTTTAGATGACACCTTTGACTGGAAGTGACAGTGGAGCAGATCATTTGTGTAATTACAGCAACAGTCGTTGAGGAAGGAAAGAATATCTCCAAAGCATATAAAACATGAAATGGATTTGATAGTGTATGAACTCTGTAACCAGAGCTGCAGGAACCTTCTGGCTTAGTGAGGCTATAAACCTGGTAATGTCTTAGCTGAGGTACTAAAAAGTCATGAGATCAGTCTTTCTCTGCACTTCAGGTGAAGTAAAGTAATTAATAAAGTGGAAAAAGTGAACTTTTAATGAGTCTAAGAAGGTTTAGCTACCCTGCTAACAGCAGAAATGCTAATGTGGTGCTGGACGGAAGCAGATGGGACTAGCTGCAGAAGGGATGTTTAGCATGTAAAAAAAATTCTGTGCAATGGATTTGAAGCTAACTTTGTTATGCATATGCTAAATTCGGTGCGAGAAGACTGCATGCGTTATGCACTGAACACTAGCTTAGTCTTCCTCACTGCCTTGCTTTCAAGTTGCACCTTTTCCAGAAATGTCTTTTCAACATGCCACCAGGTTTCGTTCATGGAGCAAGCTGTCCTTAAGCTAATAAACGCTCTTATAGTCATTGTAGTGAGATGCTTTACGCTTTGTTCTAGAAAACATTGTGTATGATATATATATGCATCTGGGTTTCTTACAACGAATACACAGAGCAACCCATAGAAAAACAAGGAGAAAGCAGTAGGTATCTACAAGCCAGGACTGAAGCAATGCACTGCTGAGAAGGAAGTTTCCTGTAATGGTTAGATAAGTGCTTAGGATACGTTGCAAGCAACAAACTCTCTCCAAATACCCTGTATGAGGAAAATAATCTTGGGCACAGTAATTTGTACACACTTGAGAACTTGGTAACGATCCTAAAGTCTGTTTTGGATAAATGGCAAATTCTTTTCTGCTATTTAATAATGCAAAATCAAATGAGATTTTTTTGTTGCTTATATGAAGATCACAGCTCATTAGCCTTAGTTAAGTAAAGCATACCCTTTGAAAATTTGAGACAAGTTCCTTTGCCCTCTGAAGAAATTGTCTGTTATTTACATTGTTAATATTAATATCCTGCAGCCTCTAAACTCTGAGTCAGTGTCATTGGAGACAGCCTTGTAACAAACAACTCGGACCTCCAGTAAAATAATGACTTTTAAATTTTTTTTTCTTTGGTTTTTCAACAAGTTGAAATAACGAGTGATGAGTGGAGCCTAACATTCTTAAGGTAAAATCCAGATTCAAGCCGCAAGCCTCTGGAATATTAATTTGTACCTTCCCCATCATATCTTGTATGCAACTTGTGTAAGGTACCAGAGCAAGCGAAGCTGTTTCACTAGTTCTGGTGGGAACTGCAGGAGCTGTAACTTGGGTAAGCAGCTGGGTGCGAGGGCTTTAGAGGAGGTGAGGTGCTCATCCGGTGATGCCCCTGCCTTCCCAGGCTGGACGGGGTGCCTGGGCGCAGAGAGCAGCGTCGCGGGTGCCTGCAGGAGGATGATATCCCCCGCTTGTGTTGGGAGTCGATGGTGAGACCGACTCTGGCACTGCTCACCTTGGTCGTCTCCCTTCTGCTCCTGCTTCATTGCTCCTCTGCATCAGATGGAGGGACGAAAAGAAAAATCCGATCGACTGGAAAAGCTGCACAGAAGAATGGTAGAAAGCTCCAGAAGGAGCAAGTCCTGGAAGTATGGACTTATACTGAGAATACTTGTGTATCTGATGGAGGTGTTTTTCTGTTTTGGAGGGGTAACCAGCCTCTTGAATTTTACTCAGCATGAGTGAGGTGGCAGAGGTGGGTGCACTGTGGGTGCAGGATTTGCTGTGCACAG
This sequence comes from Mycteria americana, assembly GCF_035582795.1. NCBI lineage: Eukaryota > Metazoa > Chordata > Aves > Ciconiiformes > Ciconiidae > Mycteria > Mycteria americana. The sequence continues at coordinate 2,667,800 of NC_134370.1, read as the reverse complement.
GGAGTGGGTTGGACATCTTGTCCTCTGCCACCTCCAGCCTCTCGGGCTTCATCAGGGACCAAATCAAAGCAAGTTCTTTGCAGCAAGCTGGTCTTCAGCTCGCAAAGCATGGGTGAGTAATAATAAAGTCAGTGCAGATCAACTGGCAAAATATGGAAAAATATTATTGAGGGTGATGTAGAAATGAGTGGAATTCATTGACACAGTGATGAATACTGAAGGAAGGGACATAGGATGATGAGTCAGCCAACAGTCCTTTGTAAAGGTTGCAAAAATGCAGGACTTGGCATTAAAAGCTCTTTACTATTTGTACTTTGCTTGCACTTGGAGATCCCAGCAAAAACCAAGCGCTTTCTAAAATGGGCGTTATCTGTGCACAGAGGAAGACATGAAAACTGTCCCAAGGAGCTGAGTGTCTGGTGTTGGAGTCAACACCGAGGACAGGAGAGAGGCTGCTGGCTGCACTTAACATGCACTGTTGTATTGCCACCCCAGAAGCCTGGATGGCTGCTGTGAAGTGAAATTCTGTTTTCACATACACTGTAAAAATAGAGGATATTCACCAAAGCTGAGGCCTTCCAGATGTGTTCTGATGGAGCTCAGGGCTGCAAGCAGACTTAAAAAAAAAAAAAATAAATCCCTTGTTGGTTCCTCTATTGAATTATCTGAACTGAAAAGAAATATTACTAATAAAGAATTAAAAACTTAACAAGAACGCATGGTTACAAATGGAAGGCCGTATACTTCTTATCAGTTATATAATTTTTTAATAGCTAACATTAGGTTACAGTTTCTAAACTGTTTAGGAGCTTGGGAAGCCCCTGTCCCATTAATTACAATGGGAACTGGGCACCCAGATCCCCAAGGTGACTTTGAAAATCTCTGCCTAAATATGTCTTTCTACTCAGCGTTCACAAGGTTGAATGGAAGCAAAGTTTCTGGGATATGATAATTTCATACCAGAATAAATCTTGTATAAGTTAAAATCCCTGGAAGCTCCAAGGTAGTAGGAGTTATGTACTGGGGAATCTTTAACAAGATCACTGAAGGCATTACTGGTTCAATAAATGAAGATTTTTATCTTGACTCCTTTGAGACAAGGAAGACACCAAGGGACTGGAGAGAAGCAAATACAACCTCAGTTTGGAGGTGGGGGAAAAAAAAAAGGACTAGGAAAAACAGCCAGGATATAAGAGACCAGTACATCTGACCTTGGTGCTAGGCAAAACTCTAGAAACATTAATAAAGGATGAGATCACAAAACATCTGGAGAAATAAACTAGTCAGCATGGTTTCATAAAGGGTAAATCCTGTCTGAAAAATCGGTGGAATTTTTTTAGGGAGATAATGTGGAAAGCAGGCATGGGTGACAGCACTGGGCTTAATTCTGTCCTTTTTGGGCTCACGGCACTGATCTGAAAGGATTGCTCGGGCAACTGGGGTGTGGGTTGGAGTAATGCTGGTGTAAGAGGGAGGAATGTGAGGTGTAACAGGAGGCAGTACCAATCTACAACTAATACTGAGGGTTAAACTATAGCTCTATGCATATGTTCTGGAAAAGCTTGAGTCAAGGTGGTATTCAGTGAGGTGAATAAAGTGGAGATGATGGATTAAATCTGCAGAGAACTTCTGTACAAGATTGGGAAAGCGTGGAAGAGAATGGTCCGTCACCTCCTCTTGAGACAAACAGTAGATTTTTAAATTTGTAGCTCTGAATTGTAAGGACATATGCCAAACAGATATGTTTTGCAGAACTCTGAGCAAGAAAGAGTTGTAGTACTAACGCAAAGCAGAAGCTAAACCCTACGTAGAAGTATGAACTGTGAAGATATAAGAGTTTAATGTGGCGTATTGTAAAGTACTTACCTGGAGCTCTGTAGACTGCCCTGCCCGAGGTAGGACACCGCAGCATCAAATGGACATCCTGGGGATTGGAAAGGGCAGAGGACAGCAGGAATGACAGAAGTACTTGTGAAGCTGCTACGTGCGGAAAGCCTGGGAAACCTGGAAATGTACTCACTTGGGGGAAAAACAAGCTGTTTAAAAGATGATATGATTTGAAGATTTCAAGATGCTGAGGAGGAATTTCAGAGTAGATGAACTATAGATAAACTCTTTAAATTTACTCAGAATCCCAGAATGTGTGTTCATAAAATAAGCATAAAGAAAAAAAGTAGCTGAAATAAGAATATAGATGTGTTTGATTCAAGCAGGGTGAAAGAAACTGTTAAATTGCTGACCCAGGACAAAAAAGGAGGCAGCTTGCATTGCCATCTAACTGTGCTGAAAAATAGGGAGAAATTAATGGAGCTGGGGGTGGGGGGCAGAAATCGGCTCCATCCTTTTCTAGCGCAACCCGTACCTTGACTGGTTATGTAGTTAAAGGCCAAATAATTAATCTTAAGTATTAAGACATGCAAGGAAAGGATGAGTGTGCAGGCAGTGCTGGTGGGTCAGCTCGTAGGTGGTACCTTGCTTGTCTGGATCAGCTGCCCAAGTGACACGAGGAAAGGCCAGAGCTGTACTTGAAGGAGTTATCTTGGCTTATAAACTGCATCCTCAGCTGCTTGGCACATCTGCGTCATTCCCAGAGGGTGTTTTCACTTTGTTTCCCAACTGGGGTGGAAAAAAAAATCCCACTAATTCATGGTGTCAGGTGGAAAGCAGAATAAAATTGGAGGGGGAAAAAGAAAAACCCACCACCTTTTAATATTTACAAGGGGATTTTTATAATAAAGATTGCCAATACTGAAGAATTACGTTAGAGAGAACAGTAGCACGAAGTCAAACTGCTGCAAGCTAAACACGTGCGAGGGTCTGGGCTTACCAGGCTCGTGTAAACAGATAAAGATGAAAAGTGCATCAGTCCTGAAATGCCATTGAGCAAAGGGAATGCATGGCTGCGTGCTATGACCTACAAGGAATTATCTAGCAGAGATCTTACTAATTTTACTGTTGATCCACAAATACTCTTGCTGTGTGTATGACCTGCAAATTAGTCCACTTGTAAAACTGTACTAGTATACTAATTTATGGAGAAACATGAGAAAAAAGGAGGCAGTACACAAATTTTTTTAGTAATGGGAGCTGCATGCGTGTTCTCTTATCCAATGTGTACTGAACTTTATGCACAAAAATAGAAATACCACTGTTGCTTCATGCTCAGTGACACTGTTGATGTGATGTGAGCCAGAACAGGCGAGCACAACAGTCTCCTCTGCTCTAAAAAAAAAAAAAAAATATATAAAAAAAAAAATCAACCCCCCCCCACTTTTTCCATCAGATCATATGAGTACAGCATAAAGCCACTCACATTTTTCTTAGCATTATTCAAATCCATCTACTAAACTGTGTTTGTTCAGGGTGGGGTTTTTTCCTTATTGCAAACAGTTGGTAAATTAATGTGGTTAAAATAAGACTCAGCTGGAACCTTTAAATAAAACTCTTACCTAGTGGGAAGGAAGCAAATGCTTCTCAAGGCTTGAAGTTGTTCACATCCATTTGTTGGTTTGCTCGATTTGTGCATACTTCTACTCTTCATGGGTTTGATTAGGAGTGATGACCCTAAGATACTATGGGGAAGCTCTTTGGGGATTTTTTACCTGACCACAAACAGGAAATATTAAAATTTTGCGCAAATCAGTGCTCTAGCACACTGTGCTAACCCTATTGTAGGGCCAAGATCAAGGGGCAGTGCAAGTTGCAAGTGTTGGATCTAACTGCTCAGGTCTTTCTTTTCCAAACTGCCTGCTTTGATAGTTCCCTGTCACTTTTTTTTTTTCCTTTTTGTTAATTTTGACAATATTGTATAATAGAACTAAATGGAAACTATTACTTCAGCTACTTCAGCTTGCTTACGGTAACATAAAATGGAGTAGATATAAGCTGGAATAACTCCAGTATCTTCCCAGAGCATGAAGCTGTCGTGTCAATGAAACCATATTTCTTCTTTAACCTACTTCTCATTTTTCTGCATCTTTCCCCGTTGCCTTCAGGAATGAGTCATTAATAGCTGCTATTCAGGAAAAAAGTGAGAACTCTTTCAGTCCATAATTCACCCTCGCAATTCAAGCACCGAGTCAGTTTTGAACCTTGTTATACTGCATCATTACATAACCACCAAAACAGATGGAGTACTCGCTTTATAAAGATAATACCAAATTCACTACTATTCACCTTTAAAGTTCCGTTCAGGTCAGTAGGATTTCATCCTAGACTTCTAAACTGTTGTCAGGTGCTTGGAGTTGCTGTACCTGCTTCCTTTACATGTATTTTTTTTCCCGGTTATGAGCTGCGTGTGACTGGAGCTGTGTGCCAGCGGCTCGCCCTGCTGCACGGGGAGTTGTGACCTGCCTAATCAAGTGCCGTGCGACTCTAACCCGCCGAACGCCATGGAAATTGGTACGCAATTTAAATCTGCCGTGCCTTCTCTTTGCTACAGATAAAAGTACGTTGATTTGCCAACCCCAGCTGTGAAATGTTCCCACTGCCTGAACTATTTTCTACACAACACTTGTTTTCTTTGTAAAAGCCTTTTTCTATTGATCTGAATTGACTGGTTCAGAAAAGCCTTGTGAGTTCAATGCAAATGGTTACCGTGCACTTACTGTGAGCAGCAGAGCAATGCAAAAGGATGTTTTTGTGTAGATGTGCAACGTGCATATTTCAAGACATGACTCCCTGTATTGATATTTGGTCTGATCTTGCTTTCAGAGTAGAAGCAAGCAGTCAATTAATGCATTTTTAAATGTTTTGAGGAGAAGCTAAATCTAAAATCTGAGGAGGGCACATGTTTGGGTAGAGGAATGCTGAATCTGCGTGTTTTCCTGGATTGAACTGAAATTGATCTCAATCTTTCAGCTGAGACAACATCAACTTCTAGACTTTTATCCTAGCTGTATGTTGGGGATGCGGGGAAGCACCACAATGCAACCAGAAAGAGCATCTTATTTAGTTTTTTTCCTTGCTGAAATAACTGGTTTTATGAAGTTTTTGAGCCTGTTGTGCAGCTCAGTTACTTTACCAAAGAGCCATGAGTAGGTTTGGGGTAGGAAGAAATTTCAATTCTTGAGTGATTTATCCACAAATATGCTTGAGCCATAGGTCCCTGCTGCACGCACGGGGCTCAGCCGTTAGGTTGCTCGTCTGCCACAGTGCATGCGGCCAAGTTTTGTTTGCTTGAGGAATACCTATGCAGCAAGGATTTGGCATTTCATCCATGTACTTGTAGGTGCAGCCTCAAAAAGGGAGACTGAAAAACACAAGAGCAAGGCCCATTTTAGGTAAACGTTTGCCCTCTGGGTAGGGTAAAGCACCCGCAGAAGGTACTTGAAGCATTTGTGATGAACCAGCTCCAGAACAAGAAGGGTTTGATGGCAAAAAGGCAGGTCACTGCATCTTCACAAGATCTCCATGAGCGTGCAGGTGGAGGAGAAGACCACAGCAAGCTCTCGCTGCACAGCTGAGCCGTGCTGTTTACCCAAGCTCCATCCCAGCAACCCTCAGCCAGCCTTTGAGCCTTTCCTGAGCACAAGCTGCAAAACTCAGTTCAGAGCTGTCAGCTAAACCATAAATTATCAGATTTATACTTGTGTTAAAATATCTCTGAAGCTGGCCTGCACATTTTCTTGATAAGTCGATAAAATGCCCATGGAGTCCAGCTTTAAGTTGCATTTGTGCAGATGCCAAAAGCGGGAATAACTCACGAGTGCTGCATCTGGCTTCTTCAGACAACCTGAGTTACGTTTACTTCTTGTGTGTGGAGCAGGGACATGCCTCCCTGTCCCTTGTGGAAGTACTTGCATCATCAAAGACCATAAGACAAATGCAAACAAAAACCTTGCTTAGTCCAGCAAATATCTCGTGTGACCCCTTTGTACGTGAACTGAAGAGCAGCAATGGCCAGAATGACCATCGTTCACGTGGAACATGTTTCCCACGCTGTGATTTACGTCTGTCAGAGGAAACAAGAACAAAATAGCTTTTAGTGCCCGCATGCAGAAATAACGGCATTACTGGTGGTGCCACCTAGCAAAGGATGGCATCTGGCTTGATGACAGGCGAGTGGCTGCCCCCCAGAAACAAGAACCTCTCATTAGTAAGATGAGAAATGAGAACTTCTCATCTTTTGATGGAAAAAGTGAGGATTTGGGCAAATGGTCTAAGACTTGTGTTGTTGCTTAGTTTGAGGTCAAACCCTCTCTGTTCATCTGTCCAAGGAAAATTTAACACCAATTTTTTTTTGCTGGTTTTGTGTGCACATCCGTTGTTTTTTAGAACAACAGAGCCGTGAATCCTTCTCCACGCCTTCCTTCTTTCACTCGCTCCCGGGTGCCAAGGTTGAGGCAACGCGTGCCTTCCCGGGGGGAAGCCTTCTCGGACGCCTGGCAGGGGCTCTCAGTGCCCGCTCGGGAGCCAGAGAGGCCGGTGCCTGTGGGAGGTTAGAGGCTGGTAGGAAGTAAAGCCTTAACGATGTTTTGCAACTACTCAAAAAGCAGAGCCAGGTTTCTTTCCCCGGCGATATGCGTTGCAGCCCAAATCCGTCAAGGTTCCTGCATCCAAGTTTAAGCGCAGGAGTGGGCCCCCGAAGGACGGCACGCGGGCTGCGGCAAGCCTGTACTTACACAGGCGGTGTTGATTCAGGATTAAGGTGAATAGAGCTGGCTCCTCTGGGGATGTATATATTAGACTTTTTGAAAAACTTTTGACCTTAGCCATGCTCATTTTGTGTTTTAAGTAATCGTGATGGCTCCCACGACGTCACGCCTCCTGAAGCTCGCAGTGAGTTGCTGGCGTGGTTAAAGAGTGAAGGCTTTGAGAGGGGCCAAAGTGGTTCAAGGAAATAAATCCCATTGAATTGAGTGTGACCTGAGCACCTCACTCCCCCAGGGCCTTTGGATCATCCCCATTTATAAGTCTTGCACAAAAATATGAAAAATTCTGGTGACTTGAGGTGCTTCCATTCAAAGGTGAATAGGGAATTTGGGGTCTGCTCAAAACCCTGAACTCAACAGCAATGTCACAGGCCAGGTACACAGAAAATGGCCCTTCAGATGGAAAGTTATTCCTGAAATCCTGGCAGTTGCAGTGATTTCAGACGCAAACTATCCCATCAAAGTATTGTAGCTGAAAAACAAGAGCAGAGGAACACGAAGCGAATACTTTAACTTACAAATTCTTATTCTGTAGTAATTTTTGCGCATCTTCAGAATTGCACAGGGCTGAAGAACAGAAAGGAAATTAAGCAGTTTACACACAAACTACAAAACTCTTCCGAGAGGGAAATAATGTTTTTTATTTAATCATATCAAGCTAAACCTGGTTTTTCTTAAGTAAGAAGCAATGGGCTGAAGCGGGAGCACGACGTCTCTGTGCTGCCCCTGGTCCCAGCACCCTGCCCGCGTGAAGGACTGGAGCTGGGACGTCCACCGCCGGAGCAGAGCGCAGCCTAATGAGCGCTGAGTGACAACGGCACTGCCACCGAAGCACATGTGACATTTGCATGAATATCAAATGAATTCATTATAATCACTGCTATTTCCATGCATACCAAATGAACTTATAATAACTGAACTCCTAAAGAGTTACCATTTTGTGTTTAAAAAAACCCCCACCAACAACAAGAAAACTGAAAAATAGAAATAGTGAAAAAATTAACCTCGTTATATTTGGGAGAGGTGATATTTAGACAAAGCATTTAAAAAAGACTCAAGTAGTTGATGATGGTTTCTGCCCATTGTTTCTTTCTTTTTTTTTCCCCCTATAAATCTCTCATTTTTGAATGCTAAATACCAGATAATGAGGGTGTAGAATTATTTAATTGCTTAACTGACAATCTCGATTAAGTGTAGGGTTTTCTGAAAATAAGTGTCTCCACTGTAAAAGGACAACACAGATAACACTCTAGGAGTATATAAGCTAATGAAGGGTTCATATGTAGCACCTTTAAATGGCTCGTCACTCCCTGAAACAGAGAAACTCTGGTTTCCAGTTAAACATCTGCTTCCGCCAAAACTTCAGAGAACTGAAATTGTGAGGTATGCTTACTTGTGTTATAATTATACACCACGCAGTGCAAATACCATCAAATCTGTAAGCAATAGTTTGCTGCAGCCAGATTCCTCCTTCCCTGCCCAAACATGGAAATTTTGGGAGTCTTCGTGCTCCCCCTGCCCAGGGGGAAGCTCAGCCTGCTCCTGCCGTTTGCTTTTCCCAGCGTGGTCTGCGCTGGCTTCGCAACGCGCGAGGGTGGTTGTGACTTTGCCGTCGGTGTTGAAACACTACGGTTTATCTGTGTGAACGTGTGTGATGTGGAGTCTGACAGGGTAAACGGACTTTGACTTAGTGACCTTCAGTATGAAAGAAAAGCAAATCTCAGTCATGCTTTTCGTTGCGGGAGCGGCTACTGAAATACCAATTAGAAGCTATAATGGGAGCTTGGGGTGGATCTGTACAATGAGAAACTTCTAGGTCAGGCGGGAGGGTTGCAATAATAATAATACCAAGTACATTTCCTTATTTAACTTTGTTTTTTATTGTGTTCAGCCCGCAGCTGATTTTTTTTACCTTGTAACATAGTCCCTAATTGAGACACATGAAGCTCATAAGAGGCTTTAGACAAGATTCAGCTAGCCACAAAAGTCATTATCTCATTTTCATTTATTAACATGATATTTCCAATGGATTAACAAGGGTTTCCCTTTTGTTGCTTCTGCTATGGCACTAGCCCTAAAGGGGCTGTTGCGTCTCTCCATCTCAAGTGACTTCTTACTCACATTAGATTACAGTAATGTACGTGTTACAGGAATGACATTTATTATACTTCTTGAATTAAAATTCCCTATTTGAAGTAGCTATAATTGCTGGAAATAGGATAAAGTGAAGTTGAGTGTTGGTTTTAGCCACGAGCTAGTATCCAAATAACTGCTGCTAGAACTGGACATTCAAAAATACTCTCCCTAATCTGAAATATCTAATCCCGTAGTATTTCTGGAATCTGCATTATGATGCAGAACCGGTAATTTCAATTTTTTGAAGAAGCCGGAGGTCATCTTAAGAAACTACTCCCTGTATTTTCCACAACACTCATCGTTATTTTTCAGGTGTTAGTGATCCTACCATTCCACAAGGTTGCAAAGAACAAAGTAGTAGTGTAAATTTTGCTTAATTGGGAAAAAACACTGATCGGATCCCCCACCAGGTGCATTGCAGCAGGCTGCAGTGGTGAACCCTGGCACAGGGAGCTGTGGTATTTTCCTAAAGTGTTTTTTCAGCTCTGCTCACTGCTCCCCAGTTCCTCCTCTTCTCCCAGAAGGCTGCCCGAGCAGCATTACAGCAAGGACCTGCAGAAAGCCTGTCTGCTCCAGGCACTGTCTGATCTTGTCTGGTATAATTTAAACCCATGCTTCCTGCTTTAGTTTTACATTTTCCAGGGCCTGAAAGGTTCAGTGAGAAACAAAACTCACCTAAGAAAAATATAGAACAGGCGATTTAAATCAGTGCAGTCTATTTCTGCTTGATCTTACCTGCTATAAAGATGCTGCAGGATGCCTGCCATTAGGTTTGATATAAAATCAAGGCCCTAATTATTTGTGGGTGTCAGATTTCTCCTGACCAGCCTGTTGAGAGGTCTCGGCGCTAAAGAGGGCGAGTTTAAGCCTGGCATGTAGGAGAAAAAAATGTGCCTCTGCTTCTGCCAGCCCTCCCCAGTGCTGCTGGGTTTAGTGTTGTTCCTCACCTGTGTTTTGTCTAGAACCGCTGTTGCCTGCCCAGGGGTGCACAAAGAAAGGAGCACTGAGTTAGCACACAGAGGGATGGTGTGCTCTTTCTGCATTGGCATTTAATAAGCCTAAGGATAAGGAAATCTGGAAAATAAGCTGTGGAGGTTGGAAGAAGAATTCTTCCTGCCTTGTCTTCTGGGGGAAAAAAAAAAAAAAAGTAGCAGGGAATGCTTAATCCAGGAAGCTCCATCATATGTCAAGTTTAAAATTGTAACCTACGGTGCTTTATAAAAACTATTATGAACACAATCACTACCAGGTTTCAACATAAATTTGTAAACCAAAGAAGCCCTTGCTGATGTGTTTTGGATTTTCTTCTGCACTCTCTATTCTAGAGGGTGCTTTCTGCTTTATTTATTAAATTGCATATCAAGGCTGACGTCTTGGGAAACAGGGCTGTTCCGACCTGCGTAGGGAGGCTGGCAGCAGCCGCAGCAATCTCTGTGTTGGCAGCGAGCTGGCCAGCCTCCTGCGTGGGATCTCCCCCCTGTTCCGGTGTAATAACCGTAGTCATTTTGAAGGAAACCTTAGGATGGGCCTTTAAAGGATGGGCTTAACCTTTTGGTGGCTGAGGGCAGGGAAGACGCTTTAAAAAAGAAGTGGCATACATACAAAAGATGCATTTTTCGTTCTCCACAACTTCTTTAACAAACTTTCTCCTTAATATAATAATGAAACTAATGTAGGGCACATGGCCTTCACCTGATGGGTGGGGGGGATAGGCGTTTGGAGGGACTGCTCAAGAAACACAAAAAACCCCTCGAGTGACCCCAAACCCCTCTGCCTGGGACGTGGGCATCGTCACCGAGCGTTCGGCTCTGCCTCTGTCAGCCCCTTCCCCTAGTTTGTACTTCACGTCAGGGTTCAGAGATGTGGTCTGCGTTCACTACAGCCTGACCAGAAAGGGTGTTCAGAGTGTGTTCTTCCTTAATTTTAAAAAAATAATAAAAAAATAGTATGAACAGTTGGAATAAAACCTGAGTTTTGGGTAAATTCCAATAATGTGTTTTTCATTGCATGAGATGTGATGCCTGTCAACACTTACTAGTCAGATTCGCCTCTTTTTTACGTATCTTAAACAGGCCCCCCTTTTTTATGTAGCGGAGAGGAGTGTCCTGCATATCATGCTTCCATCTCCATACTGTAATTATTAATATAGGGTAGAGAGAGGTCACCTATGTTTTTTGGCAACAGTTATGTTCCCATGTATAAATCACGATAAAGTGCTATTACTCTGTAGGGTACGCTGATGTTTTCAATTTACCCTGTGTAGAATATCCTTTCTTTCTTTCTTTCTCCCTTAAAAAAAAAAGAAAAAAAAAAAAAGTCTTTTGTTCCTATAATATAGATAAACTCATAGATTTCACAACCAATAAAAATAATATTAATAAAAATGAGGCATTGTTACAAAGTAGGTCCTAACTATGCAGCCTAATGTTTCAGTAAGTCTGTGGTGCACATCCTTTTATAGCCAATTAAGAGGATGTTTTATTTCCCTCATTAAAAGTGCAGCCCACAGTCACCATGTTGAATCAAATAAGTATGAGTTTGCACATCCTGTGCGCAGCCTTTCCTTGAGGCACAGTAGCATTTGCCATCTTTATAATAAAGCTTTCCAATTTTTCTGATTAATATTTAAAAGAAATAATATGACCTGAGGAATATATATATAACATCCTTGGTCGAAGGCATTCGGTACTACACCGCTCTCTCTGGTTTAAGGCTAGTGTACCATTAGATCACTTTGTATTCTGCCTCCTTCTAAGACCTGTTTTCCTTCCGATGTGTATGTGCAGCAGCAGTCTCTTTGTGCTCTTTCCTTTCTCCCAGGTGAGAGAGACATCTCACGAGTGCACGTCACATTTCAGTGGTCGCTGTGACGCTCCTCATCTTCAGTCTTGCCCTGCCACGTGGAGGGTAGGGGATGGTCCTCTAGAGATTGTCCTCTGAGCAATTACTGGGTCGTTATGGGTCCGTGAGCGAGTGGTTTCTGAATCAAACTCCTCGCAGCTTTCTAGCAAAGCAGATGTTGGCTGGAGTGCTATTGAAAGGGGAGGTCCTGCCCCTTCTTTCAGGTACCAAAACCCAGGCATTGGCTGGGGACAGCAGGCTCATTGGGTCTGTCTCTCTCTCTGTTCACGTGGCAATTTGCTAATGCGACCGTTGTGCGTGTCTTTGGTGGAGATGACCTGGAAAAGTGGCTTCATCTTGTAAAGGCACACCTTCCAATCCATCCATTTCTCCTGAGGGTCTCCATCTGGTAGAGCTTTACTAAACTCAGAGCTTCATGGTTGTGATAGACTCTGGGAAAGTAGATATCTGTGTTAGGACCTGGAGTTTCTTCAGGTTGCAGAAAAACTGACTATTTACTTATATATTTTGTTATCATTATTACTATTCAAAAGCATATGTCAGATAATTAAAAAGACAGGACCACACCGCAGTGAGCTTTGGTTGACCATGTGATGCAGCAAGTAAGGTATTAAACGCAGGTAACAAATGAGCAGGCTGAGATTTGACAGCAGAGGTGCTAGAAACTGTTTACTCTTACGCAGTAATTCCCTGGTCTCCCCCCGCCCCCCCCCCCATGTTGTCTCTTATTTATTTTCTTTCATTTTTTTCCCAATAATAATTGGAGGCAAACAGAGGAAAGTGAGGAGGGCTAAGGTCAGTTTTGGTATTTTATATTGGCACCCATCACTAAAGCCCCTTAGGTTCTTCAAACCATTATGAGTAATCACAGCTAGAATAACAAAATATAAGCCTTTAAACTTAAAGACTCAATTATTCAAGGCTCTCTGTAAATTACAGACAAAGCTAACAAATTTCATACATTAGTCATGGTAAAAAATATTAAATTCCATGGTTTGTCACAGATTAATAGGAAAAAAAGATTAAAACGGCAAGTTGTGTAAGTAATTTAAACAAATGGTTGTCAGAGATTCCGCATGTTTGGCGAAGAATTAAATAAGTGAATATCAGCAGCTGAACTTCTTGCAGAGGAGCCAAACCCTTTTGGAAAAGCTGAGGCTCTTTTTGAATATGGAAGCAATGTTTTACTCAATCCTATAACACATTCAAAACAGCTGTTGAACAAAGAAGAAGAATTTACCATGCAGTGTTGCTTGCATTTGTCTTAATCCATCCCCACCAGTAAGCCACTCGCTGCCGAGGGAAAAAGGAAAACTCTCAAGTGGACCGAGATTTGGAAGATGCAGAGAACACCAAGATTAATATTGAAGGCTGGAGTGCTTGTCGGAGGGGGTGATAAAGCCGCGCACCACCGGGCAATCCTTTCCGTTAAGTGGCACCAAGAAATAATTGCAAAATATTCTTTATAGTGTGTCGGTACTTGGGCAAATGCTTGCTGGGCAAACCAGCACCAGAGCCAAAAGGATGCCCACCCCTGCTCGGGGGTGGGGTGGGGATCCGTACTTCAGGGGACCACAGCATCCACGTGCGAGGTGCCACGCAACCGCTGCCCGTGGCACGGAGCCGTCGCCGTTGACCCGACTTCTGCCTAAATAGCATTCTCTAAATTCCCCCCTGTTAAGAAGGATAATAGCAACGCACATGGCACGCGCAGTGATGGATTTTGCAAGAACAAGCTGTGTGCCTGCTCAACCTGGGAGAGTTTCTAAAGTTGTCTTTTTTTTTCTTTTTTTTTCAAAAAATTCTTGGTTTTTTTCTGTCTGTTGGGGAGATGAGGTAAGTCTTCCTTCCTCCTGATCTCCTGTTGCTAACAGTGTGATATCGAGAACAGAAACTCACCCTACCTACCATTTCAGCCCGGTTCAGCATGCTTTTGATTTTTTTTTTCCACTCTTCACTCCTTTAACCCTTGTTGCTTTGTGAGGGGGAAGCAGAAAGGAAATCAAAGCTGTGGTTGATAGCAAGGGAACCAAGTACTTGTTTGCTGAATTTCCCGACTCCTAATTTATCTTCTCTTTCACTCCCCGTTATGGTTCTTCCAACTTACAGCTGGAAACAGCTCTCTGAAAACATGGGTGTGGTGCCACAAATAGGCTACTATTGCAATTTGCTTTTTTAAATCTGCCATTCGCTCATTGGCTCTTACTTTAACATCCATGGCACAGCTTGCTGCTATGGATGGCTAGAACTGGCTTTTGCACTGGGGTAAAACGTTCAGTTACACAGAAACAGGAATTAGAGATGGTGATTTAGGACAGGCCATACCAACATGTATCCGAACACTTCCCAGAGCCTTACAGCTCAGGCCAAACCGGATTTAATGTGGAGATGTCTTTGCCCATTTTCTTAAGCTGCCGTTGAGGAATGGGCTCTGCCTTTATGTGCAGTCGCCCAGCCTCGGCATCGCAGCAGCTCTGGGAATGCTTGCTTTGAAATGAATTCAGGCAGAGCGATCGCTCAGGGGTAGCTTGCTTCGTCAACACGGCTTTTAGTGTTTTCAGTAAATCTCCATTTCACTCAACGTGATTTTCATAAAATTCAAGGCAAGTGAAATGGCAGTCAGAGGGTGGAGCAACATGCAGTCTTCATGGTTTACCTCTTTTAATGTAAAGATTCATGGTTTTCATCATAACTTTCAGGGAACCTTATCTTGTGTATATGTTTGTTCAGCATAAAATCCGCTGGTGGGCAAGGTGTCCTCTCGTGTGTCCGCCGGGATGAAGATACTCCAGAGGCCGTGTCCACCGGCAGAGTGAGTTGAACCAGCATTCGGGATCTGCTGTTCCCACAGCATCGCCATCCTGGCTGGAGCCGGGAAGTCCCAGTCATCTCCCACGGGAACTCCTTTCCAGGAAAATTCCCAGCACAGCTTCTCAATGCAGGAGGTTGAGTGTCTTCTGATATATCTTGGATAAGCATCTGCTTGTGATATTCATCCAAAAACTGGAAATATTAGGCTTGCTCCACATTGATTCATTTCTGCAGCTGACCCAGCAGCAGTTTGTATACCAGTACGATGATTAACTTTGGTTGACTTGAGAGGTTGTCTTTGACCTAGATTTAGAGTCGGGCTTAGATCCTTAGTGGAAGACCCCAGGGTTCACGCTTGACGGTACCAAATTGTCACGCAAACATATCCACAGAAAAAACAGATACTGTTAATTTTGCTGGCTGTTTCACAGACTTGTGCATCATCTGCACAAACTGCAGGATATTCATCTGTCTGGTTTTCAGCCCAGTTTGAGGGCTGATAGAGGGACAAGCCCTCTTGCCACCCTTTATGTAGCTGTAGAGGTTGTTTGGTTTAAACTTCTGACATAGCAGGAAGGTCTGGGACCACCAGGAACGGGAGCTTTTCACTGTATTCATAGGACCTGATGCTAACGCAGTTTGCATCTTGCTTTCCCCCTCCTTCCCAGAGGCAACCTTATGCTTTCCTCTTCCCATTTCCCCTGCACGCTGGGTCATTCCTGGGTTCGTTCATTCAGTAGCTTTCATTCCTATTTAACACATGCATTGGGAAGGGAAGAGAAACGTGCGCTGAGATGTGAACTGCTGTCCTTCATCCGAACATCCCTGTCTGGCTCAATCGCAGCCACCTCCTCCAGCTCCTCCCTGCCCCCACCCTTCCCAAACCTGCTGGGTGGCTTCAAAGAGTCTCCTTGTACCCATCCCATGTTTAAAGCCTTCTCTGAAAATAGGTGAACTCCTCTAGCTGGTAACCTGCTGGAGGAGCCTGTCAAGGGCTGGCTGTACGCACTTCAGTCTTTGCAAGAATCAAAGTAAAACGAGGAGAGTCTCGCAGAAAAGGGTTACAGAGAATTTCACGTATTTTGCAGCCTTTTCATGGCTTAAATTACACTTCCCCTTGTTCTAGTTTTAAAAGGCAGAACAGAAAACTTAATTTTAACACTGAAAAATGAAGGCTCTTCAATTATTTATAACATTAAAATGTACAAATGTTTGATCAATGAACTTGAAAAAAACATGCAACTACAAAACCCATTTCACAGTGTTCTAAAGTTCATGTGGCAGAGATAGAGAAGTGAAATGATTATTAACAGACGAAGAGCAGCATTTTAATAACATTCGAGCTGTAATAATGAGGCTGACAAAAGCAAGGAAATTCAAAGCCAACACTGATCTGATGCTCCCTCCTTAACACATAGACTGTGCCTAATTTTGCAGAATGTAAGGTATTGTAAGAAAATTGCTCTCGTGCCGGAGGCCCCCTCAATGTGGTGCCCAGTGGGGTGGCAGCAGGATGAGGTACCTTTTGTTTCAGAACTTTGTTATTTTATAGTGGAGTGTTTTGAGTAAACACACAGCTGTGTCTTTGTCTTTTTTTTATTATTATTATTATTTTGTTCTCAAGCTTTACCATCGCAATTAATAGTAGTGGAAACATCTTTTTCTCTTAAAAACGCTGAAATATGACGTTTCCCATGAAACAGCACCAGGTGAGCCCAGCATGCCAAGCAAGGGTCTGTAGAGAGGTTACAGATAGTGGCAGCTTCTGGAGCTGCCTGGCCCCTCCCAACAGCAAACAAGCAAAATGCAACATATTGGCTGCGTATTGGGATGAGGCTTGTGACACCCAAAAGGCAGAGAGCCCCCAAATTGTCGCTGTGCTCCTCCAAAACATGGTGTAGGAATAAAGAGGGGTTATGGCGAGCGTGAGGCTTGTCCACAGCTGCCCCTGTCCCTTTGCAGCTGGGGAATAAATGGACTCAAAGCTGTTTCAACTCCATCGGCTCTCGGTGCCTTCCCCCTGGGGTCTGCTCTCCAAGGGCTGGGAAGGGCTGGCGGTGTCCTTCCTTCATGCTAAAAGGATATTTTTATTGGATAGGTGCACATGTTTTCTTACAAAAAGAAGTTTATTTTCCAAATACCAACCCTTTCCAGAAAAACAAACACGATTTGATCAGCCAAATACACAATTGCAATAAAACCTGTTTGTTCAGCGGTTTTCTGAGATAAATGGTTATTCTTGTTTAAGAGCTTTGGATATTAAGATGCCTCTTATGCAACAGCAAACTGAAAACTATCTGGTTTTACTGCACTGTAGTGAAACTGTGAAGTTCATAAGCAAAATGCTTTTCCAGATGGGAAAGGACACATGGACACTAGATACAGAGTGCAATGCAGGGCAAAGAGTTTATTATACACAAACCCATATTTATATCCTTGTAAGGGTAAGAAAATGATATTTAGGAGAAGAGGGCAAGCCTTGTCCCTGGTTTGCAGCAGTTGGATGCAAACAAGAGCTCCCCTTGGCTCTCTCAGCAGAGCAGGGGACCTCTGCGCCTCTTCCCTTCCCCAGCCCTACGCGGGAGGGAGAGTCCCGAGACAGGAGAGGCGAGGGGAGCTCTGCTGCTTTTTGGGATGTTTCCCTCGCCTTAACGAAGGTGACGTGGGAGAGAGCATCCCTCATTGACCTGAGTTCATCCCATCAGCAACCAGCCAAGGCTGGTGCAGTGAGAGGCGCGGGCAGCCCAGGGGCGTCCCTTTGGGGTGGGCAGTGGCCCCGTCCATGCCGCGGCTGCTGAGGGACCAGCTGCCCTTTCCCAAGCTGCTGCCTGAAAAACAAGAGCCCAACCTTTATGTCTTGGTCCTGCAGCTTCTAATTATGCCCTGCACAAGGCCTTAGATGTGAAGTCTGCTGCAGAAGCAGGACGGTGACGACGATGAAAAGGAACAACATCAAAAGTGTCAGGAAGAGGAGAAGGCAACGCCATATCAGTGTTGAAACTACATGCATATTCCAATTTGCTATGTGACTGTATTACTAATTTGGAAGGGGAAAAAAATCAGATTATACGCAGAATGGCATCCCATAAGGTGCCTCAGGAATACGCAACTGAAGGAGAGTTTCTTAACAGGGGAGTCATGTGCTATTGAATCTAGTCTCAACACACAAATAAAGTATAATTAGGGCTCATTAGGAACGGAGGGAGGGCTGCTGGATCTCAGGTCTGTCTGCAGCCACCCCAGTAGGCATGAACAGAGAAGAAATAAGGCCACAGTGCTCACATTTTGGTGGGGAATGAGGAGGAACGGGTAAGCACCGTCCTTCTGCATCCTGATCTGAGAGGATGGATTGTATGTTTTTCAGTCTGGTATGGCAATATTTTTAAAATTACATAATTGATCTGGAGGGGAAAAAAAATAAAGTTACAAAAATTCTATTAATAAAATTTAGTAGATTAATAAGTCTTAGTATTACATATAAAAAATTGGCATTAAATATTTAAAAATTCTATTAATAAAATACTAGCTTAATAAAGCCTAATATTAAATATAAAAAATTAATTGGGTGCACTTCATTGACTTTGTAACATGAAAACCACGGCAAGACACCTGCCAGCTCTTACCTGTATAAAGGCTCATGACTGTGGCCGTGCGATGGAGGTGCAAGAAGAGGACTTCAGAAGCTGAGCTGAGCTGAGTCATCAGTGACAGGCTGCTAGGGAATGAGCAGGAACATGGCCTCATCCAGTATCGCTGAATCCTGGTGGGATTTGACCACTGGTCTCTGCAAACCAGCTAAATGAAGCTACGATGTGATGCAAGTGGGGAGCCTGGAAGGTGGCATAACGGGAGTAAGGGTGTTTCCTAATCTGCAGGCTTGGGGGCCTATAGGAACCTGTGCATCCTGATATTTTTGAACAGACCTCCCACATCTGTAGCGTTAATATGAAAGAATTTTACCCCTGACTATCAAACGCGTGGTCAGACCTTATGTACCAAGGGGGACGGATCCCTTGCTGACATCCGCCATGCGGGCACCGCCGCTTGCAGCACGTGGTGACGGGGGGGATGCAGCGCACCGCAGGATCAGGCAGCCTTAGGCTTAGACTGAAACAAAACATGCGATTTAGGTGTGGAAATAATTTCAAAATTTTTCAAAAAAATTTCTTTTTGTTTTGCAAGAGATATGTGGAGGAGGAGGTGTTATCTAAAATACTTTATCGAAAAGGAGAAAAATCTTTTCAGGCATGCTTTCTTATGTACATGACGTTTTTGCATCGGGGCGTTCCTGCTTTCTTCTTCCAGGATGATTTAAACTCCCATTACTGATGATGTTTTCAGAGATGTTTTGCCCAGAGTTAGAAAAAGCAGTACCTTTTACTTCTGCTCAAACAGTGTTTACAGCAAACGGTAAAACTGTGTTTAAATTAGGATAAAATATTAGAATTAATATTCATTGACTTTTATGTTTCATTATCATTAGAAATTAAGTTCATTCTTGGGTAAACAGTTTATAGCAAGTTATAAATATTTTCCGTTGACCTATTAACTGGCTCAATATATTATGAAGTTATTGACAGTTGCAGTAAAATTTACAAACAGCTATTAAACCTTTCAACATACTAGATATGTCTAAGTCTCTATAACATGGAGAAATGATTTTTTAAGATAATCTTCTACTGATATTAAATTCCTCCAAGATTTTAATATATTGTTAAAGTTTATGCGTCATAAAATAAACCTAGAGCTTACAAAAAATTTACACAAGGATATTATTTAAGAAAAAGGACATGTAAGTTTTAGTGCAGTAAGAATGATGATATAAGCTACTGAAACATATAAAAGTACATACCAAATACTATGTTAAAATAACATTAAATGTCTTATATAAATCCACAAGTCAAGGTTTAAGGTTTTTTACAGTGCCTGAATCTCTTATTATTGTGTCTAGATAATGACACCCTCACAGTGCAGCACTTAGAAAAGCTCACTTTTGATAGATGTAAAAGCATGAAATAATGATAGACCAAGAAATCCTAATTTTGAATTCCCTGATAATGTAAGGTTAGGGCACATACTTCATGGGCCTGATTCAACAACGTATTACTCCATCTTGAGCCTGATGTAAATCATTTAAAATCAATAAAAATGGGTCAGCTGGCTGGTGTAAATTGGCCTGTCTTCATTACAGTCCATGGATGGATGTCAGTTTACACCAGCTGAGGAACTGGCCGGGTGCAGTTATATCTGTGTAAAGCTGTCAGAACTCAGTGATTCATCAGGAACTGCACATTTGCGATAGCTTTTCTCCGTTTCCTTTATATATATGCGTATTTAAAAGTTGGGTGGTTCGACGCTGCCCTTGAAATAAGAGTGATGTCTCATAACCTAATACACATTCAATAGAAGCATCACATTTCTCTTATTAGCAGGCATTAAGCACTTGATGGAAAAGTGTCTGAGCATCCGTGGTGCTGTGAGAGGGGGGAAATTGCAATGCTACAGCTGAAGCATCCTCCAGATTCGGCTGAAGGGACAGCATCCGAGCTAGGGCTGCGCCAGGAGAGTGCCCTTCCCGTGCACGCGGTCGCCGCGTGTGCCCAGAAGCAGCAAACAGATAAGACTCCACCCTGAGAGCCAGAGGAGCAGCATGAACACCTTGGGAAGCAGAAATTGGGAAGCGGAACACCTTGGGATGCTGCTCTCTTGCAGCAAGCATGCTTTGCGCTACGTGTATCTAATGAGGTGAAGCTGGGGAGAGCCTGCTGCCAGCCTCGGTGCTGCCGCCTGGTCTGTGCTGAGGGACGTAGCCTTCACCATGGAGCCCTACGGAATGCCATGGCTCTTCCTTCTACCAGTCTTCTCCTCCCACAGTTTTCTGAAGCTAGTGAGGTTCTCCATAATTGTAGGCCCACAGCTGAAGAACTCCTGAAGATGGGGGAAAAAAAAGTGGGGGATGATTTCAGCTTACACTTACCTCTTTCAGAGCAAATATCCTACGAAATGAGGAGACAGTGGAGAAGTGCAATAGTGGTAGGTACAACCGAGAGCATGGCCATATATAAAATAGCTCAGAGGAGCCGCTGTGGTTCCCCTTTGATGTCAGCTCACCTGTGTATTTTTGTGTCCCACCCTGAATGAAGGTATCCCAGATCCTGCAGCAGAATGGAGCACGCGCACCAGTTTAACTGAGGTCCTGCAGGACCATCATCTAACGCTAAACGTAGCAAAACCGACAGGGTTTGTTTTGTTTTAATGTATTGTTTGTAAGCTGGGGCCGTGCCTGGTGGCTTTCCAACCTGAAGCCGGGCTCCTCGTGGGTCTTCTCTTGGAGGGCCAGAGCCACCTGGGTCCCAGGAGCTTGGCAGGGCTGGAAGCAGCACTGCCTCGCCTTGTGCAAGCATGCAGCATAACTGACGTGACTTTGTGGTTTCCTATCTCAGCTTTGAAATATAGTAAACTCACAAAAGCTACTGTAGAGTTCAGAACAAACACAGGGGGTATGTTTAGTTATTTGTTTTTGTAGTAAAATAAAATATTTATTATACACAGACACCTACTGTGAACAGAGGGTAAGGCCACTGTGTTTTATCTCTAGGGTGTCATGTTTGACTTCCATTAGGGATGTATTATAGACCTGTGGGTTTTCATGAATTCAGAAAGTCCACTTTGAACACTGATTTCAAAGCATACAGGGGGTGTGAGGAATGTAAGAACACTGCTTCGTAGGAAGGAACCTGTTGCATCTAACAAACACCTTGCGTTTGATAAGTCAGAGCTGAGGTATGCTATAAAGGCGTTCTTATATTTTATTTTTTTTTCCTTAGCGTGATTTTAAAGGAAGATTTCCTATTGTTTGCTTTGCAACTTTAGCCCATCTGAAAGCTCAAGGTGAAGACAATGAATGAGCTCCTGAAAAATGCACCATTACATCAGCATACTTTTTACATTTTACCCTAATTCCCTCCCAATGAATCATATGGGAGGAGAAAACGACCTCAATGATCAGGTGGATACCGATATATCTCCATAAGTGCCTCTCAGATTAATGATGCTGTCCAAAACTCTAAGTAACACTTGAGGGAGATGCACGGAGGGGCTGACAGCGGTGTGCGGTGCTGCAGGCATGGGGGCTGCCAGCCTTGTGCCCCCCGCATCACCCCCATGATGGGCATTGAAGGGTCGGCCATGAGAAACGGCTCACGTTGCTCAGCGCCGTGCAGAGCACGGCTCCTAAGCAGTCTTTGGGTTAAGCAGGTCCATGTTTGCAGGAGGTGGGAGCAGACCCATGATCTGCTCAGGGCACAACCGGTGATGTGGGGACATCGTCTCAGCCCAAGGGAGGGGTTGGAGACAGCAATTGGAAGGCGGAGAGGATGCCAAAGGAACCTGCCATGAAAGCATGAAACCTTCAGATGTGATTTTTCTTCACCAGGACACTTTTCCCTTCTGTCCACATCCCTGCCTGTGGCTGGACAGCCAGGGAGGGATGCGTTCCCTTCTCTTCAGACTCATGTATCTCACCTTGAACCATGCAATACAGGTGACAGTATATGAAGTGCAAACACCTCAAATTTGGATGCCACCTAAGGTATTTGTTTTTTCTCATGGCCACCAAATTAAAAAAAAAAATACTCAGAAGATCGATCTGACTTTGTGGAACCAATGCAGGAATCATGCAGCATCCTTCCAGCCATTTTGATTTCCCTCCTCCAATGAGTAAGGGTATATTTTGAACATTCATTCACTTCTTTATCTATGTTCTTCATTCTGTTTATTGCTGGCTGGAGAGGGAATGTGCATGGATTTGTTTCCGTAATGATTTCATGGAGAGGTCAAACTCCACTGAATCCAGACGAGTGCAGGAGTCAGTGGGCTTCTTACAGGCATTGAAAAAGGTTTGGCTCTGCTGACGTTTTTCATTGTAAAAAAGTCAATGCAAGAAGTTAATGGTGCCTATTAGGCTGAGCTTAACTGGGATTGGAAACAGTGTGGTAATAGAAAGTAAGTCCAGAAATAGTCACACATGCTGCTACTAACAAGTCTTCTGCTACTAATTGTGCATTCAGTTAATGTGGCTGTCTTTTCAGTTCTACTTTACCGATACTATTTTGACATGGCGTAACATGTTCAAAAGAACTTGATTCTCATTTTTCAGTAGATGATAGTGTTTACATGCTAAATCCTGTCCAGCACAATTTGCAAAATACTCTTAAAGCTAACCTGTCAGGGTAGACTCTTTCATAACAGCTGTTTGGTACAGTAAGCAATGGACAAAATGATTTACTTGTATCCAAATAAAATTTCAGTGGGAATGAGAGGGCAGTTGAACTACACAGCCTGTAAGTATTCGCCCTCTTTTATTTTCTTCTGTTCTTTTTTGTTTTTCCTAGGGATTTTACATCAAGGATGCAAGCTGCCTCTATTACAGTCAGTAGTAAAATTCCTGTTGGCTTTGTGGAAACCAAAGTTCACCTCATTCCTGCAAACTGCATCACATACAGTTTTCGGTAGGGTAACCTCACCTTTGGAAACCACTTTGGGTCCTATGACTCACTAATGGGATTCTCACCCTATATCTAAGGTTGTTCTGAGAGTACGGGGCTCTTCCCAGGTCCTACACACACTAATAATACCTTGTGAGAGAGGTTAGCAGCAATAGTCATGGACAGTAAGTCCCGACTTGGTTATGTGCTTCCCGTTCCACTTGAATTCAACCATTAAATCTGAACTTCCAGTTCAAATTAAATATGTCATGACCAATGTCAGATATATGGACAACTTCAGAGTGGAATAACCCAAGGCAATCTGCTCTGATCGTATCATGCCTTAAGTCTCAGACTAAATCCAGGGGGAATTTAATAAAATAGCTCAGTCAAGCATTGATCTTTTCCTGATGGGTTTTTTTTTTTCCTTTTCAATAGTCTTCTTACGCGCATTGTCCCCACTTCCCCCTTGGAAAACAACACTGTATCATACAGGAATAACCCAAAGTACTTCGGTAGTGCAGCTATTGTACCTTTGCTATTGACCTTCTCCCTTCCCATCTCTCATCTGATGACAGTGTTCTAGTTTGACAGTATGAAATCATTTTGTTTCTCTCCCTCTCTGCCAATATGCTGCTCTGCTGTTATATTTGTTACATAAAGTGTGTAAAGTATTGTAGAATGGGATGACAGCGCCGCAGGAAAAACAGTGTGGTGTTGCGTTGTGGTCCAGAGCATTTGTAAGCAGAGCCTGGAGATCCTGTTAGAGGATCTGTTTCACAGCTCCATTTGTCCATCCCTGTCACTGCAGTGGCAAGCCAAGCCCAGCACGTGGCTCACCAGAAAATTCAGTGGGTGTTACTCGGGCATGACATTGAGGCGTCCCGCTGGAGATGAGGGACTGGCAGCGTATCGCATGTCAGCTCCTGGGGTTAGCAAGCAGGGGACAAGGGACCAGCCTTGGGATGCAAGTCCTGTGGATGCTCAGGGAATGGGCCATGAGCGTGCAAGAGACTCGTAACCTGCCTTGTCTAAAAAAAACCCCAGTTTTTAGACCTCCTTTGGGATATAGTATTATATCTAGCAGGATATTTTAAGTTATAACATACTATCTAGTAGAATATAATATATACCAGGCTTAAAAAACATTAATTTTAATTTTACTCATCAAGCTATAACATTTAATATAGAATCCAGTAGTGTAATCAACATTATTAGAGGAGGCAAAAATTTCAGTCAACTGCATTGTCAAAATATCTGGGGAGTATTATCATTGCTGCTGTAAGGCATGAGCTGTCCTCCTCTCTTCTTCTTTCCCCATTATTTTGCCTTGAAAAAGTAGTTTCTGTGAGATGCTAGAGGAGGGCATCAAAGTGTTGTAACTTCTGGACTAACCAGGCATTCCCGGTGAGAACGGTGTGGTTGTGAAGCAGAAGTACAGACCTGGTTTTGGGGCCGTGGGGCTGCCTGTGAAGGTCCAGTCGGCTGCCTGTGAAGGTCCTTACTGGAAACCCACTGCAGAGACAATGGTGAAAACACGTACTATTAAACTGATGGTTGGCAAGCTTAACATTTACATAAAGTCCAGAAAAGAGAACGTTGCATTATATGACTTTGCTTTAAAAATGAGTCCTTGGGTAAGACCCCTCTCTGATTTGAAACTCTTCCAGGATTTGGAAGAGTTTCAAATAAAATTAAAAGAAAAACAATGCTCAGACTCCTGAGATCGCTCAACTACATACTGAAGAGTGAGTGTGAGGGTATGTTTTGTCTCTAAAGAAAATATCAGAGCCTATAGCAGTCAAGATAGTTTATAAGCATGAACATAAGTTTGAATAGCCCTAGCTCCGGTTTACCATGACCTCTGCAACTCAACTCTGAATAAAAGGTAAAAAAATATTCCCTTAATACCAGCTATACACTAGAAAAGATACTTAAGCTCAGCAGATTTGAAAATCACAGGCATGTCTTGTTTCTCGTGATGATGCTGATTGACCTTTTCTTTTCATTTTATTTTATTAATTATAAAACAGAAGGTTTTACAGGAATCTAAGAAAATAACTCTCCTTTCCCTAAAGATGCAATGCATGCACACGTCAGGAAACAGGCAGATAGAATATAAGGAGCCTTTTATTCAATGTTTGAAAGCTTTCCTTTGTTTCATTTCTCTAAGTTTTAACTCTTGCACGTTTCTTCCCTTGCTGTGAAGTGGTTAACGCACAATCTGACTTTTTTTATTTTCACAAAGGCAAAATGTGACTGCTCTTTCTCTACACACTGGCCCTTTCACGTAGCTCTCCTTGCCATCTGAAAACGGGTCTTACTGATCAGCCAGCACAAGCTTCCCTTTGTCCTGCCCATACTATCAGGTATGGTCAGCGGCGTTAGGAAGCAGTGCCAGCAGAAGGGAATGATCGTCTTGGAGTACGGATGGATTGTGCGCCACTGGCCGTGCCCTGGCTCCTTGCCTTGCCCTGTTCCACCTCAGCTGTCATCATCCCTCAGCCATGTGTTTTCTTTCCCCCGCGCTCATCCCGTTGAGTGGGCTGTGTGCTCTAAACGGCCCAGCATAGATACCTTTTCTGCCTGTGCTGAACCATTTTAATTGTTACTTTGTTTTATTTGCAGTGCAGTAGATTAACTTAAAATTTCAAAACCTGGAGATTAATTGAAGTTGAGCATTTTAGTGTGTTCATCTGCTCTTCTCTCCAAATACTTACCTTAAATCCTCAGCTCCATCTCCACCACATGTGGGATGACCCGCCAGGGACCTGTCAACCAACACATGCTGTGGACCAGAGCTCCCCTCAGTCCAGAGGCTCCTGGATGGGGTGCCATGAGTCCCCATGCCAACAAAGTCACTCCCAAGGCTGATCCTACTGCAGTGACATTGCTGTGACCCAGGGCAGGATCACTCCAAAGCTTCTCAGCCATCAGCCATGAGCATTTGTGCAAGAAACACTCTATAAAAGTGAAAGCTGGTACTACTGTGAGCCCTCAGCAAGGTCAGGAAAGGCCCCACGAGGAAAGGATTTGGTGGGAGGTCTGTGCGTGCAGGAACGAAGTGTCCAATGTCCCCTATGACTCTTTGTGGGATTTTAATGCTTCTGCAAAGCATGGTCCTTCAAGTCCCCTTGGAATGAGTGGGCAGAAGCTCAACCCTGGTAGAAGGGTCCATGCTGTGGTTATTGCTGACCATAGCTGTTGGATAAGGAGCAGCCAAGGCCAATTGCACCATGCAGAAATGGAGACACCCACACTCTCTGCGCTAGCTCTGAACCATTATACTAAAATTGGGAATATTTCTGCAGCAGTACAATGTCTACCCACGTGTACATGTACGCATGACGGTGAAATGTTTTACCATTATTATGTGTGTTTAAAATGCTGGGGAGATGTGGAAGTCCTCCAGAATGATCAGTTCTACCAAGTGATCTCTTCTAGCTGTTGGACCTCTTTCTGTGCTTGCCCATGTCCTGCATTAGTAACAACAGCAAAGACATGATGTTTAGAAGCGTCTTCAGAAGGAATGAGAATTAACTAAAGATAGGATGGAAGGAACTTACTGCTTTCTGTGTTTTAAAGCACTGGAAACACTGGAAAACATCAGGTTGCATTAGCTGAAGATGCGGCTCATCAGTGGGTAGACCATGAGAAGGAAAGGACAGATATTGTCTAACACATTAAGAAAAAGGTCCTGTTGCTGAGGACTCCAGTAAAAAGAGCTAAAATGCCAGAGTGTCAAGGAGAGTTTGTTCTTTGTGAGTGCCTAAACTTAATGGCCTTTTCTGGCTGAGCTGTGTAGTACAGAAACCAGCACGGTACTTCCCACCTTCACTCCCTGCACTTTTCTGGGACTGTTCATGTCATAAATCATTCACAACTTTACTAAGGTGATTCTTACACAGTCAGTCTATATCTTTAACACAAAATCAAGGAGGGAAAAAAAAATACATATAGCCCATTGTCCTGAACCAGCTTTTCTATCTCAATAAGCAAATTGTGATATCCAAGCCCATGCGAGAGCTAGTTAGAAATGCCAGAAGCCTATTTAGTTTCAGTACACATGCCAGAAAGTCCGAGGTTTCTTTTTCTCTCCCCAACGTATCGCTTTGCTGGGTTTTTGTCCACCAACTTCCTTCCTTCCTTCCTTCCTTCCTTCCTTCCTTCCTTCCTTCCTTCCTTCCTTCCTTCCTTCCTTCCTTCCTTCCTTCTTCTTTCTTCTTTCTTCTTTCTTCTTTCTTCTTTCTTCTTTCTTTCTCTCCATTTTGTTTCATCCCTGTGCATCTTCTTCTGCCCTGCTCCTGGCTGGTGGCTCTGGGCTGCCCTCCCAGCATCTTCCCATGGGCACTGCCAAAGCTTCACAATGGGTAAACTGGTCTTTAGAGCAGCGATTGCCACGTCAGTCATTTTTGCTCTTCACACTCCACTGCAGCATGGCAAAAATGTGCACAATGCCATGTTTGCTATGAGTCCTCCTCAAAATGATTGGGTGAGCCCTGCTGAGTGTACTGCGAATAGTGGTTGTCTCCCCACACGTTCAATGTCTGTCTGTCTGTCTTTCTATTTATCTATCTATCAGTACAGCCTTCCAAAGATGCTTCTGGTTATTTTTTTCACACACATATATATATGTATGCACACACAAGTGTATGTGTGTATCTATAATGTTGTATACAATTCTCTCTTCTTTCCAAATAGTATTTTCCTGCAACGAGTTCAAAAAATCCAGTAAATTTAGGACCTCTTCTGTTTTTCAAAAAACTTTTGCTCCAATTCACGTGCTATTGGCTGAATGCAGTTGAAAAGAGTCCTAACACTAAGTTCAACAATCTTTGGAGCAATTGAAATGGCAGTGCACTCTGTGATTAGATATAACACTGGATGATGCGGTGTGCTGTTTGCAAACTGATTTTCAAATATGATTTAAACATATTGAAATATATGTTGTTCAGTCTGAAGTATAAAAGTACCTTCTGTACCAACAGTAGTGAATTATTTAAGAAACTAGATTAAGAATGGCAAGTGGGACATATGTTACCAAGAAATGACAGAGAACGGGGGTTTTTTGGAAAATCTTCCAAAAAAGAGCCTAGCAAGAGCTTGCCAAATTTGGTATTTAAAGACAAAGCTGTCTTGAGCTGAGTTCAGAAAGAGGTCTTAGTGTTAAATGTTTTCAACTTTTTTTGCATTAAATGAACTGAAATTCAGCCAAACCAGATTCCTTAGATTTGGAAAAAAAAGGTTCCCTCCCAAGCCCAGGAGAAGCAGGCCAAATTTCATCCTGACAGGAACGTTTTTGCCAAAGTTATAAAAACTGAAGTGAAAGTAATGGTGCTGTATCTGGCATTTATAAAGCAGCTTCATCCCAGAAGGTCCTAAAGCACATTACATATAGCAGGCTGGATTCCCCAGTCCTTAGTCATATCTTGCTCATACACATTCTCATTAAAACATACAGAATTTGAGAGCTCAGGCCTGAAGGTCCTGTGCGGGAGCACACAGTTTGGATCCCCTTCCATGTCTCTCGTGGTGGGAACTCAATGGCAGTAGACTGGGACCTTGGCTTTGCTGGAGATTCCGTCTATAAAGAGTGCAAGTGCCAACCATCAAAACCCAGCTGGAGAGGCGTGCTGCCCATCAGCAAACCAGCTTTGGTCCAAAACCGGGCTGTGTGGTTCAACAGGATATGCTCTGCCACAGGGTCGTGGATACCAAAAACAGGGTTTGCCACCAGCTCCATTGGGTCTTGGCACCAGCTGACGCCTTGCTAACACAAGTCAGCTCCTCCATCCCCTATTGACACAGAGTTTTTACTTAGTCCTGAGCTATCAAAATATTTGTATTGCACGTCTTCTGCATTCTTACCTGAATTCAATGCTTAAAGCTTTCACTACTACATTACTTTTTCCAGGACTTCTCTTGGCTTTAAAATAATTCAGTTTTCTGCATGAGTGCCTCCCCTAATTATATGCATATATATTTCCCATAGATGGCACTGGAATTTCATGTTTTCTTTGTTATGTTTTTGCCTAGATTTTCCCTATTTTGCGGGCGGGTGTTGTTTTCCCTATATTTAATGAATAGGTTTTGACTCTTAGTTGTTTTGAGTTGTTTGTTTGTTTTCCCCCCAGGAATCTTGCAGCGTTCTCAGTGCAAAAAAAAAAAAAAAAAGAAACCCAACGTGTTTTTTCCTCCTATTCTCTCCTGGATTTGCTTATACCTAGCATACTTGGTTCAAGAAACTACTTTTGCCATGGTACACGAAGAGATGAGTAGTCGAAGGGAACATTTTAAAGGAGCCTGCGTATCCTCGGCTGCTGGGAAACGTGGAGGGAAGATGGGCACAGCATCCACAGTGCCTGATCTCGTCCCACTCCTCCTGCTTTAGGTTCACTCCTTACCATTGACTAAGGGTAGAGCAGGGCAAGCCGATTCCCTGTATTCACATTAAACTGAGAATATCCACTTAAGTAATAAGATTTTAATTACCCAAGTCAGAATTTCATATTAAACCCTAATCTGATACATTACCAGCCTAAATTAATGTCAAAAGGTGTCTGTATAGAGACTTTCATTCGTTTAATGATGGTTAGTTTGGGGCCTAAACAAATTATTTGCAAAAATCTCCACTGCAGAAATGGCATTTCCAATGCTAATAGACTTTTGATTTCCAATTAGTCCTCTACTCACTGCAAAGGGTAGCGTTGCTTTGATCAGTAGCCGATTTACTGCAAATATTTCAACAAAAGGGTGTTGGGAAGATGTATCCTTGAAGTATTTTTGTAGTATGTCAACATGAATGTCTGTGTAAAGAGTCATTTAATAGCGCTGTAGCTAGGGCGGGATACGTAGACTGTATGCTTGGCTTTATGCCCTCGTTATGTCCTAAAGAAAACTCTTGAAGATGCACAAAATGATCTTCTGGTCCAATCCAGAATAAACAAACGCTCTTCTCTCTTCTTGAAGCTGTTTTCTACAAAATTCTAGGAATTCTTATGATTAAAAACACTGATGCACATTTTTTATCTCTATTAATTGTTTCTTCTTTGTCTTTGGTTAGAGTCCTCAGTCATGCTATAGAAACCAAATCAAGCACTTCAAATGTTATTTTATTAACTAAAATGAACCTTTCCATATTATAAAACCCCCAAAGTCTCTTAGCACCTTGTAACCACAGGTCCGTACAGAATTAACTACAAAGTCCCGAGAAAGGGTTAATGCTTGCTGGCAGTTTGGCCATATTAGAACAATTACAGTGATTCATTGTCTATGTCTAATGGCATAATCTGATTGTAAAGACAGCAGAGTGGGCGTTGGAAAATATACAGCAGCCCACTATAGTCAGTGTGAGGCATAACAGGAAATGATTGTGGGTGTTAACCATGTCACAAATGGTTGGATTAAATGCTGACTCCACAGCTGAAAAGCCAAATAAAGATATGGGAAAGCGACTGTATATGTTTCATGGACAATTAGGAGACTATCTAATATTGGTTTTAGCTACAGAAAGGAAAGTTGCAGTGAAAAACCTACTGCAGGTGATTCTACTTAAAACTGTATTTACTATCTTTCTAATGTATTAGCCAATAAGTAAAACTGTTCTGAATAATTTGCTATGATTCCTTCAGAAAGCAAGGTGTTTTATATTGAAATAAATAGGAAATATAACTCCTGATTATGATATTGTCATTAAGGTACTTATTTTCAATTAAGAATTTTTATTAGCTCTCATCAAGTTGAGTAATGAAAGTGCCGTAAAATATACTTCCTTTCCCACCCAGCCCGCTCCCTCCTGGCCCTTCTGCAAAGGCCTCACCTTTCTGCAAAAGCGAGAGAAGGAAAGAGGAGGAAAAAGGGAAAATAAAAATAAAAGAAGAGTGGGGGAAGAGAGGGAGGGAGGAGGGAAAAAAGGACACTTCACCAGTGTCCTGAGCGCGTTTTCCTTCCGCCCCATCCGTCGGTGGGGTTTCAGCCATGGAGGTGCAGTGCACGATGTCTGCAGGGCCAGGTCCCGGGGGAGCCCCTGATGGGCTCTTCGTTCCTTCTCCTGTCTTTTCCCTAGGGAAGGGGTGGCCCCCGCACTCGCATTTTGCGGGGGTCCGCATGGCTGGGCTGTGGACCACCACGGACGGTGCGCTGGGGCTGGGGCTCCCTCCCAAACCCCCTCCAGAGGCGGCCGTCCCACTCCCCAAGGAGAAAAGCGTCTGGATTTAGACTGGCCGCTCCAATAATTTAGTAAGTAAAAATGGGTACGTTCATTAACTTTTTTTTTTAACAGTTTTGGCCTCTTGGAGGAGCTAATGCAAAGCAAACACTTTTTTTTTTTTTTTAGGCAAAGGCTTTAAAATCACAATAAACCCATTTTGATTGTAAATATATTTTCAGCTACATTTTATCAAATAATCTTACCAAAAAAATCTGGTTTATGAAGTTATGATGATTTAAATTGTTCTTTCTCTCTCTTTCTTTCTCTCTATCTCCTTTTTCACACATATTCTCTGGAGGATCTAAAAATAAGCCTCTAGCTATACAAGTCAGTGCTCCAGGTTTATCCCAGAGACTAAGCAGTATTTCACAAAATACCTTTATTATTTTCTGGGGTTCCTCTGCATTGTGTGAAACCTCCAAGGTTATTTGAGATCAGACGTGTAAGGAAAATGGTCACATTTGAGGCAAGGGTTGGGAGGAGGAATTTTTCAGAAGCTGTGCTATATAAATTAAAAATGTGAATTTATATTTTTCTGGTGCTTGGGCTACACTTTCAGTGACTTTTGTTTGCTTCTCACTAACCTAAAAGGTATCAGTAATCATCTGATGAATGTGAAGGTAGCCTGGAGTTGTATGAAATTCTATGTCCTGTCTCTAAACAAACACCTGCAGCCTCAAAAACATGATTTTTTATATTTCAAATGTAATGGCTTGATTCTATACCATTGACCTTAACGAGAGGGAAATCACTGAGTTCAGCTGGAGAGAATACGACCATCAAGAAGAGTGTTGATTTAACCAGGTTTTTCTAAGATAACGTAATAGCATTGTTAGATTGGGGTTTTTTTCCCCTGATGAAATTTGAATATACACTCCTTAGGTAAGCATTTAGGTAACACAACATAAATGGTTTGTAGTGATGAGGTAAAGAAAGGAAGATCAAAAGGCAGGCAGGAAAGGCTGACGGATGCCCAAGCGTCCCTTGCAGAGCCCTGCATCCTTAAAACAATATTTCACCCCTGTCCAAATGCAGCTTCCGATGGAGGTCGGCTGGCAGTCTGTTAAAAAACAAAGAGCAACCCAGCCACGCAAGTTAAAAACTAACTGAATTGTCTTTATTGCTTACAAACATGAAAAGTACGTCTTTCCCGTGCACCTATGTCAAGACCAAATATCCCAGCGCAAAACGTAGCATGGCCGAGGATATCGATATAAGACACAGCCTCGTGGTAACCAGCATCGGGCTCGCAGAGGCACAAAGCAGGAGCCTTCCTGGCCGATGAAACCACGACGGTAGTTTTGCGAAATTGCTTGTGGCCGTGGGAGCGCGCTGGTCCCTGGGGGGAGCGGTGGGAGCCGCACGGCACCCGTGCTGTCCTGCCCCCGCGCGGGACGTGACACAGCCCCGCAAACGCTTCCTTGAAGAACTAACACACTTTTATTGCAGGAAGAATAAAACAGGATTTCACAGTCACTTGTCTTTGCAGTAACCAGCTTCTCACTTCCCCCAGCACTCCCCGGGGGTTCATGGCTACTTCAGGTGCGCTCCTCTGTTTATGGCCCTACAGCGGTATCAGTTTTCCCCAAATCCCCTAATTCTAGCTGCTGGGGTGGGTTTACCCAGCGGACGGTGACTGAGGACAGCCTTGTGATTAGGCTAATAAGCTTGTTCGTGTTTTGCCCCTTCTCCGTGCCGCGCGTTGGAGCCCCAGGAGCAGGTCGGGCACGCGGGGCCGGGCAGAGGGTACCCACGGCACCGGTCCCGTGCTGGCCCATGGGGACGTGGGTGTCCATCCCTGCTGAGAGGGGCTTCTTCCTCGGTCCGCTTCCCATTGTCACCCAAACAAGTGCCAAAACAGGTGGGGTTTACTGCTTTTCTGTGGTTTGGTTCCTAAAATCCTCTTCTCTATAAAGGTATAAGGTGAGGGCATCGATACACAAAATCCTTTCCTTAACACAGCAGTAAAAGACGGACAGAAGGTACAACATAGGAAATCCATCAAAACCCACAGGGCAGGGTGGTGGTTGACTCCCTCTTACGCGTCCTTTCAGGAAAGATCCCACTGGGATAGGAGTTTGTCCTCAAAACTAGCAAGAATGATGCTGGCCCCTCACATAATATGTAAAATGAAATGGAAACTAATTTAACCTAGATGCCCCAGTTCAGGTTTGCAGCATCCTTGCAGAAATGGAAAAAAAAGAGTTTGTTGTTTTATTTAGCCCAAATGCAACGCAGAGACGGCCGCTTGCACTGCGAAGTTTGCAGCGTTCAGAGGAGTAACCATTTATAACAGCTTTAAAGTTCCCAATGGACGTAGGACTATTTTTCAGGTGGGAAGAGCTGACAAGCACAGGTCTAGCTGAGAAACAAAGCCTGACTACTGCTTTCTGAAGCAGAGCTTTGTGCAGGTTTCTTGCTAGCACTGAATCCGTGGCCGCAGTCTGCTCTAGCTCTGCCACCAGGAATAATGTATCTCTCCCAGCGGTGTGAATCACCTGAGCAGAAAATTGGCAGAAATTGATTTCAGAACTCCCGAAAATATTTTAGTATTGAAAACCAGTTGTGCAAATTCTGCCTAAAGTTTGGTTTTCCTACGTGGCTCTGTTTATAACACTGTGAGATACTTTTATTGTCTTAAATTGTCCAAATGCCAACAAATAGCATTAAAAATGGGGTGCGCATGAGGAGCGCCGCTTAATTGTTGCTTGTACAATGGAATGAGCCTGTGTTTTGTAAATGAGTGTACATACCCCTTACGTGATTTACTATATACCTACAGTAAATTTTCTTGTGGGAGATTTTATGGTGCCTTGTTGAATAGTGAATGTTAAGTCAAACCTTCCTATAGCCGAGGAAAATAGAAGCCAGATCTGCAGAGAGAAAGTAACAAGGAGTTTTTGTTAATGTGTATTCCTGCTTGTAGTAAGAGAACAGTAATTCTACCCTAATGAAAATTAAATTTACTACCCTTTGTTTGGAGTTGTATCTTAAAAAAACGCAAACCCGCACACCCTTGTTAATCACCATGAACAGCTCTCTTCAACCATCAGAATGACAAAGGAGCACTAAAATGCTCTGGCCAGATTCCAGGTGGGGTTTTTTTTTCTGAGGAATTTCTGAAGAAAATTCACATAACATGCTTTTTTCTATGGGAAGCATGTTTTTCCATGATTCATAAACTCGCTTTTATCCAGTCCATGAAAGGACCTCTCTCCATTATGTAGACCAGAGCTGACACATTTATGTGCAAAATTGCTGGAGCATTTACACCACTATTCATCAAGGCAGTGTCTGTGCTCCGGGAATATTACAATCACCTGGCACAATCAGTTTAACACACATGCACAAATTCTTGGAAGACCGTGTTATTATAACACATAACAAAACATAACAACCACTGTACTACTGGGCCATCTATATAAAAAGTTGCTTTTGCTTTCTTAATCATACACGTGAACATGAATTAACAAATGCCATTATATTATTGATGTAATATTGAATAATAAGAGATCTGTGTAAAACTAAGAATATAAATTGGTTCAGGAAATTGCTAATAAGAAATACTCTTTTCATCCCCAAAGTGACCAGCTGAAATCCAGCCTGTGCTGCAGTAGCTGCAAGTTACACCTACCCGACCGGTTGTACATGGCCTGTACAAGATGAATACTCATTTTTCTCATTTTGTTATAAAATATTTAATCATCATCCCCTATTATTACCCTCCTTTGGCCACAGGTGGTGCTTTCTGGGTAGGTTTTCCAGTCGGTCCACCCTTCAGCGCCCAGGTTTACCGATGCAGTGTGCGTTCCCACCTCATCCTGCACTTCACTGGTGGCTTCAAGGTGCTTCCCCAACCATGAGCATGGGGAAGGTGTTGGAGAGCACAGGCTCCCATCCTTTGCTGCTATCACACTTCGTCGTGACGTCTGGAAATGGCACACGTTGTCTTCTGCTGAGGATGCATGGGGAGCTGAAAAAGCTTGCCAAGGTGCTGCTGGCCATCTTCCTACCTCAGAGACAACACCTGAACACCTAAAATGTGAGCTGTGGCCTATACATAGCTTTTTCAGAGGACTGGAATCTCAATGCAGTTCCCACTGCCCCGACCCCAGCTGTTTCAGACCGAGGTAACTCAGATGCCAGCTCTCGTCCAGACCAACTCTCCCTCTTCTCTGAGAGCTGGGACCACCCTGCCCCATCACCAGCATGTTGGTGGCCAGTGTGGGACACCCAGGCGTGCCAAGGACTGCGTGGGTGCTCCCTGGGCTTGTCCAGGTCTGTCCCAGGACATGCCGTGGCCATCATCCTCCCCGGCAGCTGGGGGTAAGGAGCTGCATGTCCAGCCATGGGCTTGCCAGGTGTTTGTAAAACAAGAAGAATTTATTCTGCAGCCTTGGGGTGGTCACCACCTCATTGACAGGTGACATTATACCCCCCAGAATACAGCTGTGCCATCCCCAGATGGGATGGAGTTGGATTTTGTAAATGTGGGGAAGGGAGGTATTTAGCTTTCAAAATCGCTATGGCTGTCAGGTGAGAAAAACATTTATTTTCATGAGGATTTTCACTGACTGTACTAGCGAAGATTTTTAAAAATTGCCTAAATAAGTATTTACATGATACTGTAACCCAGAGTGGTTCCAAAGGAGCCTTTATGATCTGTCAGGTCAATAATCTGCATTTTTAAAAGTCCCTGAATACGTATTTGCATGATCTGTATTTCAAAAGCTCTAGTAAATATGTATTTGCACAATAGACCATAACAATCTCTTTTAAGCCATCGTGGTCTATATATAGTGTTAATCCTCATATATTCCGAAGGAGTTTTATTTTCCAAAATAGCTTTTATTAATAAGACGTTCAGATGCTGTGGTTCTGAGGGCGATAGAAAGATGTAATCAAAAGGGATGAGGATGACTTTTCATGCAATTAAAAACTGATTTAAAAGTTAGGCCAACAGTGTGTAAGCAAGCACTTGGTTTTACTCCCCCTTTTAGCCCGCGGAGTTTTCCCAGAAACCTCCCTCTCTGCAGATCGTCTTCTACCTTCTGCCCCTTTGCAGGTAGACTGTATCCTCCTGAGTAACTCCGTCTGGCAGGCAGCTGGCAATATTTCCCATGAAAACCTTTCTGTTGTGCTCCGGGTGGGAGAAATGGGGCAGAGAAAGGCTTTGAGCCAGGGATCTAAAAGACGTGTCAGAGCAATACATTTATGGACCCAAACTTTTTTTACACCAGGGTCTCCTTTGATCAAGGTCACGTTGGTGTTTCCCTGCTAGCCTGGAAAGAAAGGCTGGACACGTCCTTCACCAGAGGTGTGGTTAGGTGTGAGATGTTCGTATCTGACGTTGTCCTCTGGTTGTTTTGCTTCGAGATCTCCTCTGCGACATGTTGGTTCTGACCCTGGATGGTCTGGTACTCGCATCCCTGGGTCGCGGCCAAATACAATGACCAAATTCTGTATCCATCACTTCTCGTCAGCAGTTCCAACCACTTTTCTTTGTCTCCACCATAGCTGGCTTTGCAAGATGCTCTATGGCATGATCTGGTGCAGTTTTCCTCTACTTATTCTGGCTGGACATTAAGTAGCAAGCTCATAATTTTTAGTCACAGCTGGAAACGGGCATCAGAGGTGGGGATGGGAGTTGGGGTTTTCTAGAAGAAAACCAGGTATAATAAAGTTAGGCATTCTTCATTCCAGTTAACTTTGCCGTTGATGTATATGAGCTTCTTAAACACGGAGACTGTGGGTTTTTTTTTTTTTTTTTGAAAAACATTTGGAATGTTTTTAAAATTTAGGGTCTTGTCCGGCTTCATATACTTACACAGCGAGTTTTCTATCACTGTCAAAGCCTCAATTTTCACTTTCAATACACGGTATATGCTTATTTATGTACAATTAAGTTATCAGACACAGAGCAGAGGTGAATGTTGTTTTATCACTTCTAAGAATATTATTGTGAAATTATCAATATCCTGATCGTAACAATGTATTTCTTTAAGTATGTGATCCTGAACGTAC
Organism: Mycteria americana; assembly: GCF_035582795.1. Classification (NCBI taxonomy): domain Eukaryota; kingdom Metazoa; phylum Chordata; class Aves; order Ciconiiformes; family Ciconiidae; genus Mycteria; species Mycteria americana. The sequence continues at coordinate 2,630,619 of NC_134370.1, read as the reverse complement.
GCTGCCTTCTGATATAATTAGAAATTATTTGATGTATAAAAGTACATCTGGTTTGATGACTTTAGTTGTCTTTGCCGCAAACAGATATTCCATTTCTCCAGCTACTTGTATTATTTGTGCATTTTTTTCTACGTCTCACATTGAATTAACTTATCTTAGTGGAACAGCTTCAATCCCAGTGGCCAGCAGTTTGCAGACTGCAACTTTTGGTTCAGATGTGGGAGGGCAAAACCTAAATAAATAAACCTAAATGAATCCTCTGTCCTCAGCTCTTGGACACCTTGCCTCCACCTCAGCCAAGCACCCGGCACAGTCAGGAGGTTTCCCTGCCGCTCGTCCTCCTCCTCCTGCTCCTCCTCCTCCTCCTCCTCCTCCTCCTCCTCCTCCTCGCTCGGGCATATGGTGCAGGTAAGAGAAGGAGCCTGCACATATTGTTTCTGTTTGCGAAGGAAGTACACCCTGCACTTTCCCCGAACATAAATTCAGCCAAAGTGGTATGTCATTAATCAGGTGCAGAATCTGGAAAAATCATACAGAGACTTTGTGTCTTATATTAAAAGCAGCAATTTACGGCTGGTTAGTTTGTTTATTGAAAATGTTTTATTAACACTGTACCTTGCAGAATGTGAAGAATAGGACAAAATGAGATTATTTCTCCATCCACCTCCAGCTCAGATTTTCTGCATAAACAATTTGGATCATGAACTGTAAAAATACACGTGTTGGTGCCGTAGCCTACATGGAGCATAAGTCTCTCAGATCACGGGGAATGGTAAAACACAGTACCAGGTATTTCCAGACTTAGAAAGGTTCCTCACATAAATCTGAGTCAAAGATTAAACTCAAGCTTCATAAAGCTCACCTGGCTTTCTCTATAGTGCTATGAAACAGCACCTTGGCTTCTACGTCTTCGGCTTTGGATCACGTGCGGGTGCTCTGCTGTGGAGCCGCAGGAGAAAGTCTCACCCAGTGCGGCATCATCCCAGCCCCAGAGCTTCAGAGTGAGCAGAGGCAGCAGCCCCCCAAAACACACACGCATGCAAGATCCCTCATTTTTCCTACACCGATAACTGCCCATTAACATAATGCAAATCGAAACCCCTTTCCTAATGCTAGAGCCCCAGTGCACAAAGATTTTCTTGCTCCATTAAAAAGACAATTTTGCCCGTGCAGTAATGGAAAACGTCAAACTCAAATAGGAAAGTGGGTGCCTCTAAGTATTTCGTATTTTACAGGAATATGTTTTAAATGAAATACTGCCTGACAGATAAATTACATTGGCTTTGCGTACGTACCCGGCTGATTTAGTGCTACCAGCAGTGCAGATGGTTGGCAACAACTTTGTAGGTGCTTAAACATCTTAGTACATGAATGCAATTTTTGCACTAATGCAAAACACTTGTGGAATGACCCCCAGTATGTAATGTTTTCCATTGAGAGAACTGATTTGGACTTACAGAGAAAAAAGTAATATACAAATTACTGCAGGTAACCTGTAGCCTTTAAAAAGAAAAGAAATGCAATTATATCTGCTCTCTGCAACCACAGTTTAATGAAAACAGAAGACTGAAACGGTCTTTCTAAGTTTCAGAACTTACAACAGGTCCCTGCTTATTAACAGAGCAGTTGTACTAGCAATTTGTTTTTGTAATTATGTTCTTTGTGGTCTACACAGTTTTCAAATAGTGATGCAAAAAGGACAGCTGGAAATACTGCTAGTTGCTTACCTAATCCCCAGTGAGAATAAAAATAGATAACAGTAAATGAGACTGTATGTAGGAAGCTAAATTAACAGTCAAAGCTGCGATTTTTTTTAAAGACACAGTATACTTCAATGTATGCATTAAAAGATGGAGATGAAATGTATTAAATATCAGTAGGAATACTTGGCCCTTTGATTACATGAATGAGGAGCAGAGCTCATTCCCTGGCTTAAAACACCCCGGTCTCATAGAAAGCAAATCGTGAACTTGACCACAAAAGTGCTGATGCTTCCCATGCAAGAAGTGAACACTGAGGCAAAATGGTTGCTTACGGAGTAACGCTGGTTCTCCTTTCTAGGCTTATGTTTATTCTCAAAAGAAACGGCACAGATTCATGTTTAAACTGCGATTTGAATAGGCTTCAAAGACAGTCACTTTTCTAGTAGCAGCGTTTTACCTGGCAGTGGGTAGCTGTGCACGCATCCTGGCTTGAGATGGTGAGGCTGAGTCTCACGGGAGGCCTGGAAATATTCCGGTTTGAAGAAACTCAGCCAACTTTAGAAAGTCTGGAAATACGTAAGTTCCAGCTTGAGGTTCACACAGCCACACAATCAGTCTTTGCTCGAATATCCTTCCTTTGGTTTTCTGAGAGCAACTTTTCTCATTTCATTTTAATTCATAAGAATTGCGTTGGCACTTGCCATCAGTATCTAAAGCTCTTCAAAGCTTCGGTGTTGAAGGACAGAGGGCACCTGTAGCTGCATGCTGTGGATGTACCTTCCCTCCATGGATCAAGGGCTACTAAGGCTTTGAAATTTTAGATTAACAAGGATTTTACCTGTATTTGCGTAACTAACTAGCGAGCCCGTCTACTGGCGGGTATCAATCAGCATTTCATTATGCCATTTTGCATTAGCTGAGGATGTGACCTGCACTATTCCCTCCTGCAAAGCAACATCTCGTAGCTGTCATTTCATCGAAGCTATAAAGGTAAATGCATGATGGAGTGGGGAGCTGACATTTGCTGGGGGAAGCTTGCCGGAGCAGCGGGCAGCTCCTAACCCCGCAGCCGCAGCCTCCCTGCTCGCAGAGGACGAAAGCAAACCCTCAGCGCTTGTGAACTTCGTTTCCTGCCATCCACTTTCTTCTTGAATATTCCTCCCAGATCTGGGGGTGAAGAGCTCGGCTACAGAAAATCCAAACGCGCAAAGCAGAGCCAAAAGGAAATTCACATTTTACCGACAGCACGAGCCAAGTGAGATCACCGTGCCGCCAGCTCATGCGCCGGCTGCAGCGTGGGTGCGGCGGGGTTGTGCGAGGCAAACCTGGGGTCAAACAGTGCCGAGCTCCAAGGGCTGCATTTAAGGTCCTGGCCTGGAACAAACTGAAACGAAAGGAAAGGCTCAACTTAGTTTAAAGGAAGGCCCTGAAACAGTGCCTTTAAGTGTATTATTTTCTAAGTGTGTCCAAAACATCAGTGAGAGCAGTCGCCTTGGAAAATGATTCCTTGCAGTTCTGCAGTGGACCTGGTACTTTGAGAATTACCTACAGGACTTACCTGTTAGCTGCAGTTTTATACCCCCAGCTTTCTCTAACTGAGGGCATCCATTCCTCTTAATCCTGATAGTTAATGAACCGTCTGCTAAAATAAATAAAATCTCTCCACTGGCCTAGAGACAGGGAGGAGAGCGCTTGCTCCTAGCCTGTACGGTTGGGCTGTGTGGGAAGGGGGTCTTTTGGGTTTGGGGTTTTTTTGGTACTGAGGGAGCCAATATGAAGTGCATTGTATTTTCCTTGAGGACTCGGTTTGCTGTATCTGAGGCCAGGTAAGAAAAGAACAAGAGAAAAGCCACTTGATTTTGTGCCTGGAGCAAAGCTAAGCAGTTCAAGGCCAGAGTAAACATGAAGCAAATGAAAAAAAGCATGAGAGAAGAGAGGTGCTGTGATTTAGCAATGAGCAGAGCTTGGAAGAGCCAGAGGCTCGGTTGCCTCCCCCCGGGGATGCCCGGGCTGCTGTACCCGCTGGCACTGCCCATCTTCCCGGCTCCAGGCAGAGCCGTATCCCGAGCCAATTTTCATGTATTCCAGCGATGCTCTGTCACAGGTTGTTTCCAGCTCCATCCCGCCGCACCGTGCCGGCAGTAGCTGGGTGTTTCTGATCACCTCCACAAACCTGGCGCTGTTCCACCTCTCGGTCTGACTCCAGATGGCAGGATGAGGTTTCCTTGGTTTGATCTGTACTACAACAGACTTTTAAACAGTGTTTTGTTGCGACCATTTCCAGCCCTGAGCTGAGCTCCGCTCTTAGAAAGATCACTGCTCAGAAAAGCAAAAGAAAAGCCCCCCAAACTGTTGAGAATTGAATGTAAATGGCTTGGGGGAGGCTGCATTTGAGGTTTGGTTCTTGTTTCATCCCTGCATATTTTGGAGATATGTCTGATACAGAGATATCTGAATCTGATATGCTAGAGATACTCAAAATTTGCCTGGACAAGACAATCTGATCTAGTTGGATCTGCTGTGAGCAGCAGGTGGGACTATACGACCTCTAGACACCCCTTGCAATAAAATTAGCAAAACCTAAAAACCCAGTATCGATAGTCTTAAAAACTGACTTGTGAGATATGAACTTCAATCATATACCTTAAACCAGCAGGTATATGCAAAGCTATAGATTATGCACAGCAATATAAAATCCCCAAAAGGCAGGCTTATTCTGGATATTTAGTCCACCAAGCTGAACTATTAAGAACACTTTGGGGAAAAAAAAAGAAAAACCAAAACACATACTTTTCTTTCTTCTGAACTAACATAACCAGAACAGAAACAGGCAATAGTCACAGAGGATGGTAGCTCCAGAAGAAAGGTAGTCTGGATATTCAAAGCAAAAAGGATTTTCAGGATTATAGACCTATTTCTCATTTCCTCCTTGCTTGCAGCTCCCCCGCAAAAGGGTGATGGGAAGAAAAGGTGGCTTCTCCCTCCCTCTGGTTAAGGAACTGGTCGAAGTGCAACAACTGCCAAAGTCTCAGCACGCAAAAGCTAATGCCCAACCCAAATACTCTGCAGTTGGACACCAGCATAATTTTCAGTGAAACCAATTGCTGGCAGCATTAATCGTATTTCATGCTTCTCTGTTGCAGCCTCTAGACCATGATGCTGCAAGTTCGCTAAACAAAATCTGAAATCACAGCCCCATACCGCAGGCAGAGCTTGCACTAAAGAGATGGGGAGCTGCTAGCGTGTTAGCGTGGCACTCTGCATCTCGTTGCACATGCTGCCAGGTGGTCTTAGGAGCCTTCCGAAGTCCTTCAGTGGCTCCACATTTGGGGGCAGACCAAGATTTCTCAACATTTTTAAGACCGTTAGAGGAACAAGAGCAATATTGCTTTTGGTCTAATAGCAGAACTCTGATGTAAGGAGCCTTGGGGAATTTAGTGCCACATACACTTTCTATTTCTTTCACTTACAGACACTTAGCCAACTCACTCTGATCTCATTGGACCTGCTCTGAGCAGGAGGTGGGACTCCATTTGCTTCCCAACCCCAAAAGTCACTCTCCAGCTTGCTATTTCTCCTGCTGTCTGTCCACAGCATTTCATAGTTTTTCTGGCTTTCATCTTGGCATTGGAGGTCCCCAAGGCTGCAGGGCAGGAGTGATGCAGTGGTTGTGGTGTAGGGTATAAGCTCTGCAGACATTTTTAAGCAGACCTCAGTTGTCCACCCCCCTGAGACTTTCTTCTCCTGTGCTTTCCTGCTGTTTCTCCTGTCCATCTTCTCAGCAGTCAGGATATATGGTTTTGACCCTCGGTGTCGCTCCATGTGTGCAAGGAAAAGGCAGGAGAATTCAGGATGGGAAACACCTCCACAGATTACTCAAAGTCCAGGCTGCTCTCTTTGTAGGGAAAGCCAGACTCAAACTCAGGTGTGGTCCTCACCCACACAAACGAGGTTATAGTCAGTATAAAAATCTTTACAAAATGTTGAGCAGGAATAATCTGCATGGCCGAGCTGCAGAGCGAGCCTCGTGGCACTGCCTGGGGGGCTCGGCATCCTCCGCCCGCTGGCGAGCGGGGACCCGCGGGTCAGGATGCGCTCAGCATTTCCCGTAACAAATCCCCTCGGTGCCAGCAAGACCTGAGCCCCGTCCCCGCGGCGGGGACTGCTACCCCGACAAAATTAAAGAGATCAGATTTACAAGGAGGATAAAGCCGAAGCATCCCCCGAGGCAGCGTGCCTGCTGCCACCTTGGAAAGCGCTTGGGGACAGGGACAAGCTCCGTGGCTGAATGCTGGGGGGGCTGCTAGCGCCGGCGGAGGGCTCTCCCCCTTTCCCCACGCAGAAGCAGTGTGCCATCTCCCCAAAAAGCAGCCTAGCTGGCAAGCGCGATGCCAGCATCTGCGTGCCAGCTCTGCAGGGCTGCGTGTGCCGCTTGTGATCCATCTGCAGCAGGCAGCACGTGCCAGTGGCTGTGCGCAGGGTGGGCTGCGCTGGGGACTCCATTACAGGAAAAAGTCCATAGCAGAATTAAAAAAACCAAAAACCCGTGTTTTTTCTTGCTACTCTGATTTTTTCCTCTTCAGTTTAAAATTCCCTATTGGCTTTAATCAAACTCAGGTGAGATCCACAAGCTCGGTTAATTTAGGGATTTTTTTGGGGAAAAAAAAACCCAGGTTTGTTTTTTTTTTAAAACCAAAGGGAAAAAAAGGAGATTTTTGCCAAGCAGGTTTTCCCAAGTTCTCATAGCTCTACATTATGTGGCTCTGTGTCTGGAGCAGGCTCCAAGCCTGACTTCCAAACGACCTGGAAGGTGTCCTAAACCAATGTGGCTGCAGGCAAGTGGGAGCTCAGCTCGGTGGATAGCTGCAGCGCTGGAGGAGACAGACAGGAATCCCAAACTGCGAAATCTGCTTCACCTCCAAAAGGCAGAAAAACTCAGAGACTCTGGGCTTGTAGATTTAAAGGTATTCAGCGACATTGCTTTCCTGGAGTTATCGAAGTAAGACTCAGCTTAAAGCCCCTACTCAAAACAAACAAACAAACAAAAGTGAAGTTATTCTATTATCTTGTTATCTCTGTGGGAAAAAAAGAGTGGTAAATACACGACTACAATTGCTTTTTACCTTCCCATTGCTCCAAATATTGAATCTAGCCATGGTTGAGTCCCAGATGGTGAAGCATTTAACTTCATTTTCTAACCTCTTTTGGGGCTCAGTTTAATTTATTAAGAGGTTACTCTCAGGACAGATCACGCGACACATAAGGGTAAATTGAACCAGGTATATCTGTGATTTACTAACTGGGTGACTCGCAAGCTCAAAAATAGTAGTCCTCTAATAGATGCTGCAGCAGGACAGAAGTCGCAAGTGAGTGCTGGATGCCTGCGGAGAGGACAGGGATCGAGTCCGAAATCTTAAGGCTTTCCTTGCCTGCAGTGGTAGCACACCGTATGACTCCCTGGTACCTCTCCTCTGAGCTGTACAAGCAGCGAGCTCAGATTTCACCTCCGTTCACGGCCTTAGCCTTGGACTGGAAGTGAATTTGTTCAATAGTCACCGTGAGAAACGCTGTTAGCTCCTCCAAGTTCAGAACAAGTGGTGTTTCCACTTTTTCTTCTCCTCTTGCGTGCTGCCTGGCCTTACTGATGCCTATTGAGCTGAGTATGCTCCAGAGCTGGAAAACCATCCTTATTTTCCCCCTCTCTTTGTGCTTTTATAAGTATCGCTTCCCATGTCACCTTCTTCCCTGTCATGGTTTAACCCCAGCCAGCAACTCAGCCCCCCCCAGCCGCTCGCTCGCTCCCCCCTGGTGGGATGGGGGAGAGAATCAGAAGAGTAAAAGTGAAAAAACTCGTGGGTTGAGATAAAGACAGTTTAATAAGTAAAGCAAAAGCCGTGCACGCAAGCAAAGCAAAACAAGGGATTCATTCCCTCCTTCCCACGGGCAGGCAGGCGTTCAGCCATCTCCAGGAAAGCAGGGCTCCATCACACGTAGCGGGGACTTGGGAAGACAAACGCCATCGCTCCCAACGTCCCCCTCTTCCTTCTTCTTCCCCAGCTTTATATACTGAGCACGACGCCATATGGTCTGGAATAGCCCTTTGGCCAGTTTGGATCAGCTGTCCTGGCTGTGCCCCCTCCCAGCTTCTCCTGCCCCTGGCAGAGCATGGGGAGCTGAAAAGTCCTTGACCAGTGCAGCAACAACTAAAACATCTCTGTGTTATCAACACTGTTCTCAGCACAAATCCAAAACACAGTCCCATACCAGCCACTATAAAGAAAATTAACTCTATCTCAGCTGAAACCAGGACATTCCCTCTCAACACACCTTGGTTTTGGCATGGGGCATTGCACCATCCCCTGCGTGCTGCCCCACCACCAAGAGCCACCGCAGGCTCCTCTGCCCGGCTCAGGGTCCTTGGGCATCTTTGCTGACCTGCTCCTCAGTGTCATGATACCAACAGCAGCAATTGCGGTCACCCTGTTATTTCCAAAATCCAGAAATTGTCACCATATCAGGCCAATGCACACCATTTGAATAGACGCCCATCACGAAACGAACAGTAAACTCAAGGCAGCGTTGGTGTGAAAGCACCGTCTCTCCTCCATTGGCGCAGGGCTCGTGCCTAGCAGAGCTCTGAAATAAAGTCTTTCGAGAGGAGATTGGGAACCTCCTAGCTGTTTCCCAGATGAAGAGAGACTGACCAATGACTTCATTGCAAGTGAAAGAAGAGGAACGCGTGCCAGGGAGAGGTGATGTACGCGATAGAGCTGTTTTCTGCTCGGCCGCTATTCTATTGTAGCTTTTGGAACGCACCAGTGCGGCGGTTATTAATTTATTATTATGTGAATTCCAGCTGTTGATCGTGTGTTTTACCCATGAACAGAAAAATAGCCACTTGCTGAGGCTGAGAGTCAATGAATTTCAGACTTCCTCGTGGAAGACCGTCCACCTGCGCTGGCGCTGGTGGCGGCGGCTTGCGGCAGGACGATGCCTACGGCGTGGGGAAAGGCGATGTGCAGTTCGGCGGGGGACGCGGCTGGACTGCCACAGCTGGGGGGAGCTGAAGAGCTGCTGAAAAGGGCTTTGGCTTAAATAAATGTCTTCCTCTAAGGCAGGAGTAGGGGTTTGTGTCGGGGAAGGGGGAGTGCAGAGAGACGGCCATATGTTTTAGGCCAGTCGTTATAAATTACACCCACTCTTGCCTCGGTGCTGTGTCAAAGATGAAGCGAGCCTGTTTTATTAGTAACAGAGATAAACTCGGGCTCTGGGCTCCATGGGATGGGAAAGGAGTGGCCGGCTAGTGAGGTCTTCCCAGCATCTCCCACAGACAAGCCCAGTTCTGCCACCCTCGAGTAGCACCTTGGTCTGGTATTTTGCGAGAGGGCGGACCCTGCCCCTTTGGTTTTCCCTGTCCAGTGTTCATACTTGATGTTTAAATCAATTACACAGACATTTAAGTCTCTTTCACATGCCAGCACATGGCCCTTGTAAGCCTTCAGGGTTGAGGGCAAGGAGGGGGGTGTTGGCTTTTGCGAGCAGTATGTACATTAATTCCAACGTAAAGAGCTGCAGTAAATCACTTAATGCCTGAATCAAGTTAGTTGTTGTTGTTTTGGTGAATTGGGACCATATTCGGGACTATAATAACCTAATAATGGACAGTGCAGGCATAGACCACACTGTAATGTATATTGTAGGGGAATATGGTAATAGTCTGAAATGGCAATTCTCCTAAATAAATAGCACATCAACTTACTTAAACCTAATCATAAATGGGACAAATTGGACCCATGTGCAAACAGAAACCTGAGCAGAACGCAGGAGTTAAAGAAGCCATTGTTTCCCAGCCTGACCCTGGGCAGAGAAAGCCTGTGTCAGGTTACATCTGTTAAAATGATTCTAATGCCAGCCCAGTATTTTAATTATAAATATATAAAACATTTAATAAGAAGACATTCTGGGCTTACTAAGCCTTTAAAAACTGGATGTGGGCGGAGTGGGTAGAATGGTATTCCATGTGCCCCAGACAGAGTGCCAGCGTATAATGATTGAATGTTTTCCTGTAATAAATTGAAAAAATCTGGTTTGTAAGAATGGATCCAAATCACTTGGCATTAGAAAGGTAATTTGTTACCTAGCTTCCTCTTGGAAACGGACTGCTTCCAAGTTTGCTGGAACTTAGTTTCTAGGGACTGCGATGTCCAAAAAGAGAAAGAAAGAACAACCAGGTTGCTTACGGCTCTGATGTTAAAACACACACGCACGCACACGCACGTGAGCACGCACGCACGCACGCACGCACACGCTGGTTTTTCTGCCTCTCTCTTTTCTTTTCCTTCTCGGTTTTTCAGTCCTCCCTCTCATGGCTCCAAACACAAGATTCAGCAGCCAAAAAAGAAAAAAAAAAGAGGTTACTCAGGACAAAAGCCAGATCTATAGCCACCTTCTTTGTACCTTTCCAAATCTCAAGCCTGCTTAATTATGATTAATTGCCACATGGATAATCAGATACAGTTTCAAAAGGTTGGAGATGACAGTCCAAGGACACCAGGGAAGAAGGAAGGTTCGCCTTTGTTACAAGCAAAAAAAAAAAAAAAAATAAAACCAGGTCCCTTCCTCAGCCCATAACCTTTTCTTATTTTAACAATTCCAAACGGAATTAATACCATCCGTATATTGTTCCTGCTCCTGGGAATTGAACTTCAACTGTACAATTTCTGCAGCTGTCAGTTTTTTCAGCCCTCCTGTCAATAACGCAATGTTGGGGTGCCCTTCTTCTTGAATGAAAGCAGTTTCAAGTTTCTGCTTTATGTCTGTGCTTTCTGGGTGGTGTGACATGATGAGAAAGTATAAAAAATAATAACAGCAGTTAAAAAGCTTCCACTCTTGACTTAACTGGATCAAATGTAATAGACTACAGTCTTTTCTCCTGATTTCCTTTGCTTGTTTTAGAAAACACTGTGAAAAGTGCAGGAGATTTTGTCTTGCCAGCTCTTTCCTCCATTTAAAATCCCTTTGGCTAAGTCAAGGATCACAGTATGTCATTTCCAGCCTAACAGAAGTGCTGGGCCTTGTTCAGCTCCTATTACTAGGAGGCAAATCCCTAGGTTGCAGGCGCCAGTGTTTCTGCGTTTGGCTCCTTTCCCAGTATTGTTTCCTTCATTACATTCCAGAGTGCCTCTCAGCCAGTTAATGTTTGCACTGGGAGGTCCAAATATCCAGCAATCAGCACTGAACTTTTCTCTTTTTGTTGAGAATTGCAGGTTTCAAATGCAATCACTGGCTTTAAAGAAAAACTTACAGGTGAACACAACGGCACTAATTTCCATTTTATTCACAAACAGTTATATTTTCTGCAGTTTCTCCATACGCACTCGTAAAACGCTTTCAGAAGATGTCTGGCTTTTTCAGAGCTTGTAGGTGCTGGAGTTGTTTTACGGATTTGGGGGTAAACGCTGCCCTCCGCACACCTCTCCCACGCACACCATTGCACGTGAACACAATAAGTCCCATGTTCAGGCGTTATCTCTGAACGTTATTCCTCGTAATGCCATTGCATTCTCATTTTTATTAAAAATGTAGTGAGCTGAAAATGCATGCAACAATTTGGATCACGTGAAGGGTCAAAGCGTTCGCGCAGGCTTCCGCCTCGTTCCTGTGAGCACGGGGTGGGAGGTTTGGTTTCTAAATTACTTTTGGTGTCGTTTAATTTGTAAGAGTAAGGGCAAGTTGCAGCCTTTTGTACTGTTTGCATCCAAGGCACTGGGAGGCACGGAAGGGATTTATAGTCTGGGTTTTCCATGAATATTGATTTTCCCATATGGCCGACCGGGGGTGGCTTTGGGGGGCTCCAGGGGCTCCACCGAGATGCACCCAGGATGGCTGGTCACCTCTGAGAGCAGCACCCCTATTCTCCTGCCACCAGAAACTCCTGTAAACAGTGAGAAAACTTTCTGTACGTTGACAGAGGATAAGGCCCTTTATTTTCAGAAGCTGTACCTTAGGCAATTTGAATTGAACTATAGGAAGACTTTTGATAAGACAGCCTGGATAGTTTGCTTTCTATGTGTTTACTGTTAAGTTTCAAGAACTAGCTATGGGTCATAGTCTCGATTAAGCAATTAAAAAAGTCCACGACATTTCCTTGTGGGGAAAGGAAAAAAATGTACAGGTTGGGAAATCCTCAGTGTTTTCCATAAAGCCTCCAGCTATGCTTCCACCCATGATCATATGTCATATGGATGGTGTCACAGCGTCCTAAGGGTGCTAGCTCACAGCAATGATATCGAATTCATGGAAGTGTATATGCTCAGAGAGAATACTAATGTTAACTCAGTCTAAATAACAACACTGCCAAAGGAGGAAAGCAAAAGATGAAATACAGTGGATTTCAGGAGGCAACAAGCTCTCATTTATTAAGATCACAGGCATTTTACAGGTTACAAATCATAAAGCAGAAATAACTTCATAATACACAGGTCAGGAATGTGCCTGGGATATTGAGGAACTATTTCCTTGGCAATAATCTGCCATAGATAGTCAGAAGCGTGCATTTTCTGGCACAACAAATCATTGCTGATTAATTTTGTCTGCCTTTGTCTCAGAGAAGCAACGAGACACTTCACTGTGTATTTTGTACTTCGCTTCCGTGCTATTCTTTCTCAATGCATAATTTTTTGCAAGATAGGCCAAACACAATACTCTTTGTTTTACCTCTTTGACATCATTTTTGCCTGAGCAGAGCGTGCCTGCGCTCAGGGCAGTTAAGTGTGCAAAGCCGAGGCACAGCCTCCCGTGGCTGCACAACCTGGAGGGTGACACCAATCTGAGCCCTCCAGAGGGTTTGTCCAGTCCCTGGAAGCAGCAGGGGAGAGGAGCAACCCTGGAAACATGCCCATCCATGCAACTGCTTCTCCAGCCTGGAGGAGGGAAGTGAGGACGTGTAGAAGGATACCTTCATGACGGACACGGTAGCAGCAGCAACGAACTGGGGACTTTTTCCTCTGTACTGGCACTTAGGGACAAGTGCCGGTGTGGGCTGTGGAAATTACTGCAAGGAGAGAAGCTGGAGTTTCTCACTTGAAGAGCAGCAAAAGCAGGGCTGGATGCAGCTGCAAAGTCGAGGCAAGGACTGTACGGCACTGCAGCGTCTTCCCCATGCTTTATTTATTGCATCCTAGAGCCAGCCGGGCTGGATGGTGGTCTGCCTCATCGGCCTCACATAAGAACTTCACAGCATCCCCAGAAGGACAATAGATATGATAAATGCCAAAGGCAATGTCAAAACCCATAACTTTCCTAACATTAACTTAATATTCACAGCTATTAAACATCAACAGATCAGAAATGGTGTATCTCCAAAGCAGGTGTAAACTTCTCCGGGCTCCCTGTGCCGTTGGTGTGAGACAGCCGCATGTGTTATCATTTCTGAGTATTCTCTCCACTTTCTCAAAGTTTCTGCGCTTTTGATAGAGATTCCCAATTCCATATTGGTTATAATGAATCACTCTGAAACAGGCTGTGGGAGAGACTTTTCCAGAAGTGAGATAGGTGTGGTAATTCAGGGGCTCAGGAGAACCCAGGCAGGCAGGATTCACTGCTGTGATAGACAAACATGGAGCAGAAACATCCAGAGGAGGGAGATTTTGGAGATCTGTTCACCGGTGAAGGGCATTCCCAGAGGAGGAGGCAGGGGATGAATAGTGCCCTTGCAAAACCATACTTGCAAGGTACCCAAAACGTTTTATTTAATGGTTCGTGAGCACTAAGTCAGATTTGGAGAGAAGGATGACTTCTGTTGCCCCACCATCAATGCCTCAATAATACACAGCCCCCTCAGTTCACTAGAAGGGTGAGTAAGACACGGATTTGGGGGAAAAAGATGGTATCACCAAGACGTCCTGCAGAATAAGGTCCAGCAGTATAAACCACCCACCATCTGCAAAGTGGGTATGTTTAGGGCATGACGGTGCAGCCCTTTGGTCAATACATTTGTGGGGGCTTATACTTGCCCGGAAAGGCTCCTGGGCAGCAAGGACTGCACCTCCTTGGCTGAAGCTGGGTTGGTTTGGTTTGTTTCAGATACGGCAACATCTCCCAAAGTCTCCCCCCACCCCCATATCTCCCAAATGACACAAAACTAATGAACCCTGACCCTGGGCACTGCTGGCCCGAGAAGCGTGGGTGGGGAAAGCCTCCGCTGCCGTCATGGGTGGCTGCAGCAATTCCCGGCACTCCTTCTTGCATCGGGAAACTGGAGGAGATTTTCATGGAAGAGCTTCCTAACTGGGGCTGATAGAAACCTGTAGAGGTGGCTTGTTTCTCTCTTTACCTAATTTATCTTCCATGGGATTGAAGTCATCACGGAAAATAGTATTGCTGTTACAGCTTCTGTTGTCAGTGCCTGCCTCCTATTCACATTCCCCGAGCTCCCACCTTCATCCTCATTGCTTTCTCCCTTCAGAATTATAACCAAACCAAAAACAATGTGTTCATAACATTTCCTCCAATTCCAAAAAAAAACCCCAAAGAAAACAAACAGCTAGCAGATGCTGATTTTCTCACTTAACTGCACATATTTTATAGTAATTCTCTCTGATTTTCTCCCAAGACACCCACCTGACCTTCCTTTCTCTCCAATCTCTCCCAGTAGTGGCCAAACGCTGCTAACCATGTAAGACTCAGCCCATGGAAATAGGCTGCAACTAAGAGAAATCTACCCTTTGACCTTAACGCCTTCGCATGCATGATAGAGACCAAGAAATGTCTTTGCTAAAAGGAATGCATTTTCCTTGGCAAAACCTGATTTTTTAGACCAAAACAAATTAATGCTATGAAGGGAAATTTTTTTTGCTGCTTCACAAAAGCAACACCAATAAAATAAAAACAATTCAGTGATTTTAGAATGAAGAATGGCAAAATACATTTTACAAGAATTTTCAAGGAACTAAAAATGGAAGATCGTAAATATTTTTGCTTCTCTCTATGTAACTGAAAGTGATTTACAAGCATGAATTAATTTTGAATTAATGCCCTGCAATGAAGCGGGGATTAGTTCACCCAGAATTTTTCAAAGTTGTCCGTAGACAATTTAGTTGGGAGAGCACCTCCAGAGTGCATCCTTTTCCGTTTCTGGTGGGAGCCGAAAGTCTCTATGGTAACTCAAACAATAATCTACATGGAAAAAAGAAAGTTTGGAAAACTGTTCAAATGAATTTTAGCTGCCTTTGTTATCTGAAAATAAAGAGGAGGCTCCACATCACCTGAGCAGTCAGTTTTTCAGGCATCACCAAGTGCTTTGCAGGGTACCAGTCAGCCATGCCCAGTTCAGGCACATTTTCAGCTGGACGGGCTGGGATGCAGAGAGCTGAAGCGAAGCGCCTTGCTCACACACCACGTCTGTTGCAAGACCTGGGAACAGAACTTTTCTGCTTTTCCCATCCACAAGGAGCAAAGCTTATATTTTTCAGTCTAGATTACTATTTTCTTTTTCAGATTAAGGAAAACAAAAATGAGAGAGAAAGAAAACCAGTGACTCATTGCAGTTTCTTTGCTGAAACACAGCTGCCCTTGTCACAGGAACATGGTTCTTAGAGTCTGCATCCAAAATTTATTGCAAAATAAAACTGAAACTTTTAAAAACAACCAGGCTAAATGATGTTTCTAATTCTTTTTTAATACGATTTTGTGAGTGTAGGTCCAGGCTCCAGCCAGGATCAAGGGTAGGACTGGAAGCTTGGGAGAAATGAAGTTCTTGTGAAATTTTCAGACAAATTTTGCAAACCCACACAGCCTACATTGGCTGGACAAGCTTCAAAATCAGTATGCACTTTTTAAAGCTTTGATGCTTCTGGACCTTCTGGGATTCCTTCAGTGGCAGGTCAATATAACAGCACCCACACCACCACCCAAAGGTAATATTGCTTTTTTTCTCTGGTATTGTTTCTGAAACTATGCAGTAAGTCCTGAGTCCAATGATCCCAAATCAGGAAATAAAAGGACTATGTACATCTGTAAATCTACTCCAAACTTTAGTGGTGCAACCTTTCCATTTTAAGAAAAACATTCCCTACTTTGCTACGATCTTTCTGCTTTCAAAACACTGAAACCTTACATCTGACTTGCTGAACTTTGGATTGCTACCTCTCTGATGTTAACAACTTACTCATTAGCCTAGTGCCACACTTCTGCAAATGAACGTATATTTTGGGGATAAACCCGCCTCAGTCAGGAAACCTGGTCAGAAGTGACATTCACCGGATGGAGAAGTATCTCGTCAGCCTAAAGCCTGAGCTGCTTCTGAAGTCAGAATAACATGGAGGAAAAAAGTACAGAAGGGAATCAAGAGGAGGAGCATTTCTGAAACAGCTTTTACTCATCCTGAGTAAAATAAGAAAAATTTTGCTATCTGAGTAAGCCAAGTGTGATTGATGTTTGCCGCTTCCCCTTCATTTAATAAGCAAGTTCAGTAAGAAAAACATGCAGAAGGTGTACAGGGAGGAAGTGCAGAAGAAAGTGGGAGAAGAGAGGGAGAGAGAGATGACCTGGTTTTGCTTCCAAGCTAATTTTACATCACTTTAACTATATTTAGTTACATTTCTATTTAATAGGGCTGCAACTGTTGGATTGAGATTTTATTGTTGTTTTCTGAGTAACTTAAATTTCCAAGAGTTCTTGGTTGTTGTGGTTTTTTTTTTCTAAACCTTCGTGACCTTCTTCCATGAGTTTATTTTAGATATAGTGGAATGTCCCAGAGAAAATTCCAAATGGTCCTTAATATATGAAATGTTTCCAGAAAGGAGAAATTCTCAGTGGACTATGAAACTATTTTTCAATCATGGTGTATGGCACACAAACCACATCTGAGTTTTTTTCAGTAGGAAACTATTGCCCAGTGGGTTAAAAGAAAATAAAGGCTAATGGGATTTTTCCGTAAGGCTGGAGCCGTTCGCAGGGGCTTCCTCCCCACTAGATGTCACTGGAACTGTTTGAAATGTTTGGAACAAACAACCCCAAATTCCCCAGGTTTTGAGCTTTCTTACAAACGTGAGACTTGGACCAAGTTGCTTTCAAGCTCTGCTCTGCCTCAGTGAGCCTTGCAAGGGAATCCGGACTGACAGATGGTTAATCATGTGAAGTTCATGGTTTGGCATGGATTTGGGGAAAATGCAGGTGAAACTCATGAAGTTTGGCATTGTGCTTGGAGGTCTTGTTCTTCTTTGGGAAACCCAAATGGAATCAAAGAAAACACCTGGACACAGTCACCATTTGGCTGGGAAGTCTTCAAAAAAAGAGCAGGGTCCTGCAGAAAATGTGTCGCACCTTCTCCTGAGTCAGCAGTGGCCCAGTGCTGAGATGGCCACACCATGAAGCACAGCTAGGGCTTGGGTGGTCATCTAATCCACCTTAAAAAAAAAAAAGAAAAAATTCTGACAACTTGTGTCATTAAATTTTCCATGGCTGTCCTCCTCAGCCGTACCAACGTTCACCCCATGCCTCTAAAGAAAGCAGCTCCTTCTCAGATTATTAGGTCTACTATTTAAATTCTCCCTGTAGTTCCAATTGACTACAGGAATCTTCTTCCATTCTTATTCAAAATTCAGTTTAGTGTGATTATGTGGCCATGCATCAAATATGGCAGTATAATATGTCCTTTCATCTACTTGCCATAATACATCCCTTTTAGTGCCACATAAATCCCTGAAAATATTGCTGTCTTCTGCTCTTGAGATTCTTCATGTGCCTCTTTGCCTTACTGCCTTCCTCTTCTATTGTTTCTCCAAGCTGAATTAATTCACTTTTTTTTCCCCCAACGTCGCTGCTATGCTCTTGCTCCTGCTCCTGAGCAGACACCAGTGAAACAGCAGCCCTTCCAGAGCAAGAGAGGAGCCAAGAACAGCCCAGCTGCTGGCACAGCACCCTTCCCGGCAGCGCCAGCGCCTTGGCTCTCCCCTCGCCGGAGGCCACTGCTCCAAATCGCTCCATCTCCTCCTGCGAAGGCGGTGGGGAGCAGCGCCTGGCTGGCAATGCCTGCTGTTGGAGCAGCGGCAGACGTCCTCGCAGAGCTGACGAAGCTGTAATTGAGGAATTACAGCAGTCAGCATGGTGTTCCTAATCCTTCCAGACCAAAGAAGCACCCCAGAAATGACAGCGGGTTTTCTCCTTTGCTGCAGAAGTCGGTGCGTGTGCTGCTGCTGGGAGACCCTTGAGTGCACGCCGAGGCTCTGCAGCATTGCCCTGGGGTGCTAAAGACCTGCTGTATTTCCAGTGACAATTTAAGCCATGCGTATGAGTTACATTACAACGGGCTGTGTTTATTTTAGGTACGTAACTACAAGTGGACGCCAAATACCGTGAAGCTCTTTCCATCCACAGAAGTTGCACCAACATTGGCATCTGCTTCTTCCTTATTGAAACTCCTTCTCTAGGGTTAATCTTGTCTTCATCACGTTGGCTCCTTGCCTTGCTCCAGACAGGTGATGGTGGGCACCAGCCTGACCGTGCCCCATGGCAGGGACATGGTCCCACACACCTGCCCGGCTACCCTCCTGTGTTTCACAGAGCACACACTGGCTTTGACTTGTTTAATTAATTAGTAACCTAATTGTACCACTTCAGCATAACCCCCTAGTAGACATAGTTGACTTATGTGGGGCAAGCCCAACAAAAAAGGGTATATTCCCTTACACAACTTCTGTATTAAGTTGTTATTATATTAAGCCAGCAAACTTTCAACCTACTCAATATTCAGTAAATTTAAGAAAATGAATTGAAGCTACTTGCCTATTTTAATATGTACTCCTGAAGACATTTTCCAATTTTTTTATGGTTTAATTAAAGCCTCATGGCGATGGTATGCTTCTTTCTACCTACTATGCCAGTGGTTAAAAATTGCAGGGCTTCAAGTACCCTGCATGTCTTTAATTGCTCTGCTGAAGATAAAAGAGCAGCGATATTTTTATCACAACTCTTACGGCAGGCAAAATTAAAAATGCCCCTTACCCACGTGAGTGGAGCAAGCCGTGAGCGGGGCCACGGCACCCATCTCCCCCACCTTGCCCCTGCCGCGTGCCTGCGTCCCACAGCCCCACTGACGTCCAGACCTTATCTCGTGTCCTTCCATTTCGCAGCCTGTTTTGGGGAATATTCCATTCTGCCGCACGTCCCGACGAGCAGAGGAACTTCCCCGCCCCACTTCTTAACATTAAAAAAAAAATAAAGTGTAGAAATCTCTAAATTAAGAAAGTACTGGAAGAGTACATTCAGCGCAGGACAATGCAGAGGAAGGTTACAAGTATATTAGGATAAGGGCACCACAATTATATGAAGAAGTCTGGAGAGAAAAGATTACATTGTTCTGACAACAACATTTTTCAAACATTTAGACCTTTAATATCATTAATTTAAAGTACAAGATTAAATATTTTATGCAAATATTAGACAACAGCAAAGAGCTCCGCATATTAGGATTTAAAACAAATTGAAAGCATGCAAGACATATTCATTTCTTAAGCAGTTTAGTTAAAAAATCGGTATTGTTTCTATTAGGATTAACTGACAGTAACTCTTTGTGTTCAAATGGATTTAACTTCACTGTGGTTTGTTTTCCAGATATCATTGTCCTCCAATAATCATGGATAAAGGGAAATGTAAAAGGACAGATCAAGTAAAAATATATCTTCACATCATAAACACAGAATTATGTTTAAATTTCATTACTAAATGGGATTTCAGCTTCATATACCATGCCTAATCCTGCACTATAAAAGATGTATAAAACCTCCTGACAAATTCTAACACACTTTGTGGAAGTTGCATATATTGATTAAAACATCAAGCAGTTACATACAAACCAATAATGAATTACTTCTTGTTGGAAGATAAAACTTTGTGATATTTAAAATTACAGACTTGAAAGTAAGTAAAATTACCCCTAATTATGCAGAAGGGAGCAACACCTTAGCAGTAAACAAGATAAGCACCTCAAACAGCACTAATAATTTTAATTAACATTTTCTAGTTTCCTTTCACCTCCTTTCAAGGTCATCTGCTACCTTTTCCTACTACAACATTACAGCACAGTGTTAAAAACTTACATTCCATTACTAATCACTTTGATAAGCCAAAAGAAAAATTATTTTCCAGGACAGAATTTTTTTTTTTTTTTTTAAATCACTTAATCGTGTGCAAAAGCAAATATTGCATTGTGTAAAACTGTCGGGAAGGTTTTTGCAGTGAATTTGCTAACAGAAGTCAGATTCCAGCAGCTGGGATTCGGTCGGTCATTTAGGGCCTGATTCTGAATACCAGAGGGAAAATTCTTCCAGAGTTCTGCAGAAACTTGTTAATATTTCAGGTATAAATTTAAAAATTTGGATTGTACTCAAACTGTTGAATATTCAGATTGTAATCAAAGTTCAAAAGACTCCTAAAGTGTGAACATGGAAAATGAAAATTTGGCAAAACGTAATAATCTACATGGTATTTGTGTTATTTTTTCTTGAGCACCAATTCATAAATGTATGTTCAAGATTTATGATTTTGCTAAACTGTTTCTTTTCTTTTCTAAAAAGTCCAAAAGTTGGTAGGAAAAGGGCTTTGTTATATCAGTGGGTTTGTTCCATGCCACAAATTTAATGTACGAGGTCACTTGGAATATAATGTGTAGTGAAAGAATCTCATTAGGCTAAAATGAATGTAAAATGTGTCAATTTGATCCAAATGAGAACTGTAGTAAAACCATGTTTGATGTTCATGTGCAATAAATCTTTAACATTTGTCTGTAAAGTATTAGAGAACCCATAGGGAAATCTCTATTTGTGATAGCTGCCCATTTTCAATGATTTTTCCTGTAATCCTTTGTTGACATTTAGCATACGGTAACAGAAAAGAAGATCCTAAAATGAGAATTATTACTTATTATTCTAAGGTAAACAAGGTGGACACCTTGCATATCGGTTTTCGAGAAAGACAAAAATTATGAAGGCATCCCTTTATCAGCAGTGACTGCTCATCTTTCAGTCGCTCCTAGCTGAAAAAGTATGAAATCGAAGGTGCCCTACCTGGCCGTTAGTCAATTCACTGTTAAACGTCTGATGGCCCCATCCTGCCAGTTGGGTTTTATTTTGATATATTCATATTGTTAATTACTGTTGTATTTCAATTTTCTCTCTAGTATTTTTGTTCATTCATAATAGCTTTATGGTTCAGTGGACCGAAATGACTAAAATGAAAGATTTCCAAGATTTCTTCTGGGAGTAATTTACAAAAGACCACAATTTTTTAATTGCTCCTGATGTTTAGTTCTGGATATCTGGAAGAGGAGAAATCAGCCCAACTCTTTTAGTTGCCACACCAACCGTATCCGATATGTAGTTTTTGATCTCTCTCGATTGCTTCGGTCCTTGCAGCCCACCGTCCCTATTTTGAGGACTGTGTTACAGCAATGCCGTGGTGTTTATATTTCTGCAGCTCACACTTGCTTTCACAAGAGAATTATGAGCTATTTATGTCCTTTTGAGGAGGCTCAGGGAATAATGGGTGAAATGTCAGAAACAATTAAGAAAAATGGAGGCATTTCATTTAACCAGTAGAAGAAATACATAACTTTAGCTGAATGACTGAACTTGAAGTGCCACAAGATTGCTACAATAAGAGTTCTGGCTCCCGATTATCACGAAATTTTATAAAAAAAAAAAACAACCTTACAACACTCGCATGCCAAAGGTTGCAACACAGGCTTTGGCAGGAAACGCGAAAATGCTCCGGCATGGGAAAAGTCTTCGAGCAAACTTGCATCTGTGCTGATTTACGTTTTTACAGCCATGAACATTGTACGCCAAAGCAACAGCAGCTTTCTGAAGCCAAGGCATGACTTTATGGCCGTAGTAACAATACTCGCTGGGAAGCTGCGCAGCATCGGCCCAGCCATGCCCTGACAAACCCTCTTCCCCATCTCCCCTCCAGCCACACCAGCCGTGTTTTATAGCGTTTGTCCATCTCGTTATGGCCGTGCAGGCCCTTTATCAATAAATGTGGTGTTCTCGGTCGAGTTTTCTTTGGCTTGCAGTCTGCTTTACAAAACCTCTGCATACTTGACAGTTTGCCCTAGTTAAAAATTCTTTGGTCAGAGAAAGCCCGGAGAATGAAACAGTATCTGGTGTTGTAAAATCTTGACCAGATTCTGAAATATTGCCTAAGCCCCTGTCAACTCGAAGGTGATTTCTCCAGGTCATGGTTTAGAGGGGAATGGATGGTACAGTCTGCTGCCTGCTCGGTCTGCACTATATCTCTTTCAGGAGTACACGTAGTCACCTTTAGCATTCACCACTTTCCAATCCTCTCTGGTTTTGACAGTACATTTACCTCCATACATAGATTACAAGCTAAACATAGGAAAGCCAATCCAGAAAGAAAGCCTATCTGCCCACTGCTTTTTCATTTCTCTATTTCTGTCTGAGGGATTATCAATTACCTAATAACCCTGGGAAAAAAATCCACCTGAGGCTGAAGTAGAGATAATAATACCCAGTGCTACATCGAACTGCTCATGCCAGCTCTCACAGCACTTTTCTGACGGTGCCGGGCCCATTATCCAGCTTTTACAGCTGAAGAAACTGAGGCACAGGCAAATGAAAGGTCCAGCAAGTCAAAGGTAAATTTGATATAAAATACATTTAAATGCCAGTGCGTGCCCTTCCCGTCCAAACACCCTCAGAGGGACCAAACTCATGGCACATCTGGCAGCGCTAAAATGAAAACGCATCACTCATGACAGAAAGTCTGTTGTAGAATATATATAAATAGCCTCTTCTGTTATAATTCCTAACTTGTAAATTAAAAGGCTGTGGGTAAACATAAAAATTTTTGAATATTCTCATTATCAGGCCAGAGTAATTAAAGTGCTTCCATCAACAAGTGCTCAATATAGTTTTAAGCATCTTCTTAAAACTGTACTGAAATCGTACTGAATCATACACAAGCTTTGTTGTTTTGCCAAATAAGGGTAAGAACTTAGGAAGAGTCAGACTAGATCGTCCAACTGTATAAATTATAAATCGTTACATTAAAATAAGTTCCATATATTTATGACACAAGCTCTGACTGTTCAAGTTTTGCAGGGTATTTTCCTGAAGGTAAATTACAGCAGACCTGCCCACTCCTTCCTCTGGAGAAACCAGGCTGGCCCCGATAAGGCCGATAACCCTTCCAGTTTGGTGGCACCTCCTATGGCCTTAATTAGAAAGAAAAAGACCTAGTTTGCATTTTCCTTATCAACCCCAGGCTTTTTTGTACTGCTTTACTACTTTTCTTAAATTCTCAGAGCTTCACCCAGCTCTGGGCAAGCTGGAAATGCCTGAAGGCAAACTGCAGACCTTTGGAGTAAGACATCACTGCAGGACTGGTTGGCATGGGCTGCTTCCCCGATGGTTGGGTTGGGTTGGGTTGGGTTGGGTTGGGTTGGGTTGGTTTTACTGTTCAGGCTGGATTAAGGCACTCATGATGCTTGAACTCCTGGATGGATACTAAGAGGATTTTTTTTCTTTGCACATTGACTCAGCAAAGCCACTGCATCAGTGTGGCCATAGGAGCCGGGGCAGGCCAGGCTGACCCACACATCCCCCCAACACCATGTCCTGGGGGGGCACCCGTGGGAAATTAAACCTGAATCCACTGCAGGAACTCCCCAACGGTGGTGTGATGCTGCTGTCAGGACAAGATGTTCCTGGGGGCCGAGACGTGCCTTGTTCAGCTTTCCAGGCACTGGCACCGCTGAATCAGGCATGTTGCTTTTAATATTCTTAATAGTTCTTTTTCCTTGGCCTCACTTTATTCCCCTCATTTTGAAACTCTTGACAGCCTTTCATCAAATGCTTCTGACAAACTCAAAGAATATCTAAAATGGGCACTAATAATTTAGTACTGTAATTTTATGGGTATTTTAAAGTTCCTGAGTATTACTATTATTTTATGGAATAATTTTTCCTCCTTTTCTTTGGTTTTTCTTCCTATGTTCTTCGGTGGAATTATAGGTGAAATGTATTTCTTGGCTGCTGTTTCATCTTTTGTTCATACAGTTAAATATTGCACTAGTTAAAGATTGCACGAGGCCCCCACATTAAAATTTTATTGTATTTTTGTATTTATTTTTGGCCCGGATCTGGGGGCCTCTCAGGCCCAGGTCTTGTGTAATTTTATTGGCTTGTGGGTGGAGGAAAGAACAAAAATGAGGTTTGTGGCCAGAATGTTATCTTTGGCCATACGCATCTATTGGGGGGCCTGATTCTGCTCTGGTTCATAAGCATGTAAGTCTCGAGCAGCTTCACTGAAAATGAAAAAATTAAAGTGATGTAAACCCGATGTAAATTAGAGAAGAATTACCTCCGTGGTGGATGCAATGTAAGCATTTTGCTATTTATGATTTAGCTGGGAGCTGTTGACTAGCCTCTCTAAAGATAAGAGCCACCTATAACTCAGTTGTGGGCATCTTTTTTCTTTTTGACTAATGTCTGCTAGCTAAACCAAAGATTAAAACTGCTTTTTTTATGAGCTCCACTGGCTACGAGTAACAGAGCTGAGACTACAAAACTCATCAACCTGAGAAGCACAGATGAATTTTGGTGACTTCACCTTTAAGTGAAAAGCACCTTATTCTACCCTACTTCCATGTTAAAAAACTGTTGAATTCAAGTGCTAAAAACAAGGATTTCAGCCTTTATCACTTATTTTTATAAAAGACTGTTCACGTGACCATCACTTAGTGAGTGGTTGCCCATCCTCTGGAGCCTTCCCTGCGTGTTCAACAGCTCACCGGCATGAGTCATGGCCATCGCATCCCGCGCTCCTTCCTGCTTGGTTCGCTTCCATCACCACAGTCTCTTTCCTCCCCAAAACCTGTCTCCCCCTTGCTTCTTTGCACATTTCTTCATGTCAGGTCTTTGGCTTGGAAATGACTTCTCCTGTGAGCCAAACCTTCTTATTCTACACTTTAAAATCCTTATGAAATTTGGCTTGCCTTCCAAAGCTAAGCCTCAGCTCCCTTGTTACTCTTCTAAATATAAAACATTTTTATTGCATTAAGCCATGTTGAAAAGGAAAAGAAAAAAAGGAAAAGAGAAGAAAGAAAATCCCTGCACCCAATATGAAGGAAGCGGCCGGCATTACATAGCAGTGTATCACATGTCTTTTTGTTTTGTCTCGGTATCATCTCGCTTGCACGCGCTTTGGGCTCGCTGTTGGTATTCCTCCTTGAGTATCTCCCACACTGAAAAAAACCCATTACAATCATCACGAAATGAGTTGTTTCCAGGCGGAACCGGAGAAGTTTGGAAATGGGAAAACCCATCCTGTTATTGATCATGCTGCATCACTTCCTAAAGAGAAAACTGTTTTCTAGGAAAATCATTTAGCACCTTTCAATTACATTAAACTTCATTTTCCTATACAACTTATGGAAACCTTTGAAATTAGTTATTTATATTTTTATGTGTGCATTTCATTCATTATTTCAAATGTAATTTTAATCATTTCAACAAAGAAGTGTCTTAATATTCCCAATAATGGCCCTTGTCACTTTAAATATTAAAATTCACATTAGGAATTCCCTTGACTACATGTGCATTATTTGCATTATAGATTGTGTGAATGTCTCAGTCTACGTATATATATATATACACATTTATATACATATACGGGTTTTTTTGGAAAATGCAGACAGTTTTAAATGATCCTATCTGATTTGAAAGCACATAGCAAATGCCAAAGCGATTAGTGATAAACAAGGTCCTAACACTCCAAAATTAAAAGCTGCTAAATCTCAACTTTAAATAAATCCTTACTGTATAGCAGAAATAATTCTTCATAAAGTGTTTCCAACATTCAGAGAATGCTTTTAGGACATACAACATTAACATAATTTTTTCGACTGGGGTTCTCACAGGACATCTGATGAAGTCTCTACCCTTAATTTTAATTGCGTAGGCTGCATTCTTAATTAAAAACTGTACAAATGGATTTTATGCCATGCCAAAAGAAATCTGAGTTCATTAGTTATAAAACCTTTTAAAAATTGATGTAAATATGTGAATTCTTTAAAAGTTTGAACTCAGAGTCCTCATTTATGTTGAGTAGCCTTTTATCTGGAGAATAATGAAGCCAATACAAATTAGGATAGTCTAAGTTTTACTTTTTCCTTTTCCTTCTCTTTTTTTCTCTTTTTTTTTTTTTTTGGTGAATGCGGGTGGTGGGAGTCAAAGAGTGTGGGGGTTATGTCTTTATGTCATGATGCTTTTCCTTGAAGAATCAAATTCATTTAAAACTAAACTGTGAAGAAAATTAGAGTGGGAAATGCACTGACCCTTTTGTACTGGGTTATATAAATATGAGTTCATATATCTTTTATTAATTCTTCATATTAAAACACAATCACATCATCTCAAGCCAATAAACTTAATGGAAATCTGTCAAACTGTAACTTTGGAGGAAAACTCTGGACATCGCTTAAAGAAATATGCGCGCCTTATTGATTTTTATTTTAAAAATCTGCGAGTTGTTAATTAAAATGCTTTTCCATAACTTGACAAGACTTCAAATAACAAATGGGAAACTCTGAGAGGTTTGTTTAACCTGACAAATTGCTAACCTTTCATTTCGCTGGCCGTTCATCTGGCTGCACAGGACCTTTTCTCTTCCATGGCTGGCAGCCGGGAGGTATCGCTTCGCCTTTTCCAGTCGGTGACACCAACCTGATACCGTCCGCGGTTACGCAAAGTACTACACGTGGTCTTAAAAACCATGGGAATGAAGGGCTGGGACTGAAGTCAACTTCTGCTGCGTTGTGAATTAATAATCTGTAGCATTTCACTATTTGCCCCAGCCTCTGTGCCTGCCATTGGGCAGAGGCATCCAGGCTGTGCCCCATGAGCAGCCCGTGTCCAGGGGCTTTCGTGCCCAGGTTTCTGGTAAAGAAAAAGTAGAAAAAGTGAAATTGAAACAATGGTATTGCCACTTAGCATTCAAACCCAGATTATATACTGGTATTCCAGCAAAAATGCAAATTAAACAATAAATAAAACAACCTGTACAAGGAACCCCTCTGTTCCTTTCCATCCTCTTCAGTGGTTTGTGCTTTTGAGCATCTCTCTCCCGCTGAATCCCAGCCGAGCGTGGCAGCAGGGGTGTTGAAATACCACATGAAAAGCTGTGTAAGTGCTTGTGACATTTACAACACAAGCTGAGGCAGGAAGCACCAGAAGTCTCACAGGAGAGACGTTCTCATGAGTTTCCAACCCAATTTGGCACAGTGAAGAAGCTAGATACACTTTTGACAAGCTTCTGATTTCCTTTTTTTTTTTTTCTTAAGGAGCATAGTTCAGGCAACAAAACCACTCTACCTTTTGAGATTTGCCCATGACTGCATACTACAGACCATGAAAACAATATTCCAGTGTCATTGAATATTTTGTATTAGAAATACGCCAGATTGGAAAGAACATTGGCTATTCATCAGCATTAACCTCCACCTTATCCCCCAAACTCAGCTATCCAGTATTCAATTCAGTGCAGGAGTAAGCTTTAGGGAACAGGGTGATTCATCAGCAAATTCAGGCAAACAGACGTCTCCACATACACAAACTTCTTTTATTAGACTGTTTTACTATTTGAAATTTCTGGACACATTCATAAAGCTTACCATGAGAAATGAGCCAGAAGGAATCGCTGAATTTAATGCTTTAAGGAAGCAGGCAATTGTAAATTTGCTTTAACAAGGTCCAACAGTGCTGCTGGTGTTGGAGTGAAATGTGGCATTAAGAACACCACCATGATCCACTTTGAAACTTGTGTTTTGTTTGTTTTTTTTTTTTATTTTTCCTAGCAGGAAGGAGAGTTTGAGGCCAGGCAAATTCAGAGATGTTGCATCAGCACAAAAGGCCAAGCAAACAACTGCGGACCTGCAGCGAGCACAAAGCCCTGAGAGCAGCATCCTTTAATAGCCCACTTTCTGGAAAATTAAACTAGATCGCTCAGAAAGTAGAGGTGAAGGAGAGATGTAGACTGTATCACAGTGATTTTGGAGGATTTAAACTAAAATTAACGGCACTCTGCCACTCACCAGCTCCTCTCCCACAGCACCAGAAATGTCACACGCCATCCGGTAAGCAGCTCACCGTGTCCAACCTTGGCAAATGCTGGAGGAGGAATACGAGATTTCCACAGCCACACCTTTTGACTTTCACTTTATTTTATATTTCGGTGGTTGTACACAATATTGGACAATCAGCGATGTCTTTAAATTTTGGTATTTGCTTGAGTTTTTTCAGTCTAAACAGAGAAATGTGAGACACAAACCACGTCCCTTTCAAAGCGCAGTAAGATGCTTCACCCAGAGCACGCTTCAGCCTGCGTTCATCTCATCTAGCTTTAAGATCTCCAACTTAAATTAAGTACCATAAAAGCAGAGACGCTGTATGGTCCCAGAAGAAAACCCACTTTCCTGACGCTCAAAATATTGCTTTCAAAAAACGGCAAAAGGATTCATCTGCAAAATGGCAGATGGTTTCATAAACTCTTGATCCATGCACCTATTTCACAGCAGCCAACCCCATTTCTCCTGCGATAACTGCTCTGTGAATGAAGCCACAATATGTTTGCTAAGCAGATCTTTAGCCTCTTGTTTATAGTAGCATACCAGTTTTTATGCCAGCTCCATGGTCTACCCAGAAGTAAAGGAAAACATTTGTTCTACAGAAAAAAATCACAGAAATGGACACAAAGAGTGCCATATAATTGATAGTTTTATGAGATTGAACTCTGTAAATTTTTTTAATCTTATCCCTCTAGATTCAGTTTATGTGCACATTTGAACAATGACTTCATATCCTTTCCAAACAGAGATTCTGGGATTCAGTCTCGTCATTTGGCCAACACAAATCCCCAAGTGCCAAGAATTTCGAGTTTTGTTTTGCTTTATGTTTGTCTTTTCCTTGTTCTTTTACAGGATTCCTAGTCAAACCAGTCAGTCAGTGGAATGATTCCAGTTTGCACCAGAGGAAGATGTGTAAATCCCTAAAACATTTTGAAAAATTGAGCATTTTTGTTATCTCTGTCTCTCATGGTGCAGTTTCCAACTTTAAGTCTTAAATCTTCATCTACTGTAAAGGACTGAGTTTACGGAAAAGTTCAATGACTGGACTGTTTGCTTTACAGGCCACCTTCACCAGCAAACGAGGAGGAAGGCTGTTTGAATTTTCAGACACCTTTCCATTTGTTAAGTTTAAATTAGTGCCCTGCTCTGCCTGAACCCAATGACTTCCACAGCCGTGCAGGGAGTATGCGATATTTATCGCACTTGCTAGCCAAACATTTTTTTTTCACAAGATGATTCTTTTTGTTTATGTCGTAAACTGCAGCCACAAAAACATCTCTACTTTCTTTTTCTAGAGGCTGCTTTTCCAGCCGAACCAGATCCCTGAAGATCCATGCTGACTCTGAATACATTGTATTGTATTATGTGAGATATAGTCCACTACAACCAAAATCTCCTTTAATTTAAGTTGTTTTTTTTTTTCCCTGGCTATGCGGACATACGATCACAATGCCTCATTATGAAGCTTATGGGTGAGCTTGTACAGTATTTTGGCCACTAGCTGGGAAGCAGATGCCCTTGCTACAGTCCTCTTTCTTCCAGCATCACGTTGGGTCTGAATTGCTTACGACGCTGCAGAGCATTTTGCAGTCAGACGGGAGGCCAGGTCTCTGCTAGGGCTTAAGGGTCCTTTGCAAACTCATGTGAGAATTGGTATTTTGATGCCAATTTTGTGATTAAGTCCTGCATGTTCCTCTGCCTGTGGAGAGTACGGCTGAAAGGAAAGGGGATGGGGATGCACAGGGTCCGAGGGCGATACGGCCATATTAGCATGGCACTAAGCCTGAGGTAATTCGGGTAGGGGGATACAAGTGATAGAAAACATCTGGGAGGTAAAAGTAGCTTGGAAAGTATTCAGTTTGGCTCATTTGAACATGCTGGTTATTTACCCTGCTGTCTTTAACAAAGCTCAAAAACTTCCGTTTTTCCTTACCAAAACCATTTTGGGCCCAACAGGGACCATCAGACTCTCCATTTTTATTCTTAAACCACTGGCTAGTGTTTTGACATGCTGCTACACATCTCTATTTCTCACTTCAAAATTTTCTTCCCACACATATAGCTGAAAGAAAGACAGAGGAACCAAACCAGATTGCCTATGATAATACCAGCAGGGGAGCAGGCGCTTGCTCAGATGGATTCACGTTGCCTGAACAGGGACAGGAGAAAACAGGGAGGGTTGGCGGGATGGGAAGGACCACACGCTGACATGGTTGCCAGCAGAGCCGATGCAGTTGCCGGTGGCTGTGGGGCTGCGTTTTAGACACCCACCCATTGCCAAGGCCCCCGCCGCAGCCCAGCAGCCCGTTTCATGCCGACCGCTGCAGAGCCGTTAGGTGGTAACGGCTTCTGGTGAACATGACTAATCCCAGCAATATTTGAACCAATAACCCCGAGGTGAACAACTTTGCAGCCTCTTAACATTTTCTCAGACTGCCTGGTTTGATATTTTAGTTCCCAGACCCCACCCCCCTCCCGGCTATAAATAGATCTCTGTTTTTAAGATTTTGCTTGTTTTGCATAATGTATCTTGTCTGGAATACAATTCATATTTTATCACAAGGAGCAACTGTCCTATTAAACTAGCTTGTATTTTTCCTCAGGTGATTAACGTGCATGCCAATTTTGACAAGAGATACGCGGTGCAGTTACAGGACATATCTTAATGTAATTAACTGTATTGGGTTCCAGAAATCATAAATATAGAATTTCAGTACTTATACATCTGTAAACTGCATAGCTTTTCATAACAAAGGACATGTTACTTATTTTCTCCCACTGTTACTTCAACAAAAAATGACAATAAAAGCAAAATTATTTTTTAAGATAGGTTGAAATGCCAGTTTCGGCCGTGAGCATTTACAAATATTAATTGACCCACGAAGCCACAAGTTGCTTACCCTAAAAGCAACCCTGCAACGGCGTAAGAAAACCCTAATTAGCAGGGGAGTGAGGAGCTATCTCAGCATAAGCAAAATTTCCTTTTTCTTATTTAGCCTCTTTATTTCATGGTTCAAATTGGCACAAGAGCCAGGCGGCTCAAGAGAGTTAGGAGAGCGTGGCCACGAGAGGATTTTAATTTATTGACGGCTCTTGCCCTACTGTACAGTCACCGCTGCTATTTGAGTGTAATGGATGAAACAGATGTTTGACACTGCAGCACCTCTTCATAACTTCACTCTTCAAAAACAGTTTTACAAGTGCTCGCTCGTGTTGGTTCCCATTCAGCACAGGAAACTGAGGTCATGGTGAAACATGAGGCCCGGGCAGGAGCTTGAACTCATGTGCACTGCAGCTGGGCTCGCATCTTCTGAGCACGTTAGCAATTCATGGAGCAGCCATAATTTTCAACTTACGGACAAAGAAATAAAAGTGTTGACACCCTCATTGTAACATCTGCGAAGGGAAAAATATGAGCCCGTTGCTAAATGTACAAAGGATGGAGGGGTTTTTTTATGGTTAATTTTGTTCATTATCAGACGTGATCATTTTTAATGCGAAAAATTTCCTCAGGTTTCAGTATCAATACTGAAAAGTTATTTTCTGGACCATAGTTTTCTTAGTATTGCTTAGAAGCAATAGTTTAAAAAGCAAGCGACTTTTCTGATATCCTGATCTTTTTTTTTTTTCCTAGGTGATTATTGTAACACACGCTCATCACTGAATATGTCAAAAAATCTTCCCAGGCATATAATATAGGTAATTTTGTAGCTTGTTTTAATAAAGATAACGTCAGGTTCGTGCAGTTAGATATACTGGTTACCTTCTGTTACCCTCCCTGGGAAAGCCATTAAGGCATTTAGGTACTGATATTTGGTACCCGCTTTGGAAAACGATAGCAGGGCACCAGCCTGAGGAAGCTGATATGTGAGTGGTTCAAAATCCCATATCAGAAGTTTTTCTCCTACCGTAACTTCAGCTCCTTTCCAGTATGAGCACCCCGACAGCCTCGGGGATTTCTCCAGCACTTTCATGAAAACTAATACCTGCCTGCAGCAAGCCGCTGCTCATCTCCCAGTATCAACACGTGTGCTATGAACTTTCTGCATCTTTGCTCTCTGTCTTCCATGTACCTTCATATATAATTGTATTTCTGACCTTGCTCTTAATTGAAGTCCCAGCCCTTTGGTGACTTAGTGGCACATTCTGAACGGAAATGCAGTTGTATAGTATTAGTTACACAGCACAAAATTCTTGTTTAAGATGCTAAAATAGTGTCAGCGGTGCTAAAAATGAAAGTTTCTACAATTAGATGATACTAGAAACTCCAAAATACAGTTTGGTCAGAGATGTTCCTGTGAGGCTGGACTGGGCAACCCCCTTCCACCCACCCCTCAAGTCTTTCTAATGCAAGGCGCTGGTGGATTTGTCCAGCTAAAACCATATATTTGTTATGCTGCTCTTCAGAAGCACCTGTAGGAAGATCCAGAGAAGAAGAATCTTCATTTTCCTGCCCCAGCTGCTCACGTGGGCTGTACAAAATCAAGGCTGTAAAAGCTGTAAAAGGCTGTAAAAGCTTCCGCGGGTTGTAACAGAAAGTGGCTTGTCACATGGAAATCCCTTAAACTCCTAGAAAAGCACATTTTTGTCTTTACCCGTCTGTTTTCGCAGAGACAACATGCACTATTAGGAGCAAAATATCTTTTATAGTAAGATAACCTGAATATTTGCAGAAAGACGCCTGCCGTCCTGCAGCAGCCACGGCTGCTCTGCACAGCAGCAGGAGCCTGGGGCGGGCGATGGCCACCGTGTTTATCCCCGCTGCATCCAGAGCCACGGGCACGGGAGGCAGGGGCTGGGGAGGCAGCCACGCCAGCCCTGGCTCCGCTCGGTAGCGCCGACGGCTGTCTGATGCCGGCCATGAAGGAGGGACAGCCGCCCACCGAGGGCAGCCCTGCAGCACCGGGGGCTGACCGTGGGCCAGAGGTCATGCTGAGGGCTGTCTGCGTTAGTCTTCACAAGAAACAGAGGAAAAAGCCGCAGAAGGCTACCTCTGCCAGCTCGACCTGATCTCTTTGAAGACGTCCCTGCTCATCGCAGGAGGGTTGGACTAGGTGACCTCTAGAGGCCCCTTCCAACCCAAACCATTCTGTGATTTTATGATCAGCTGGCACATCCTCTGCGGTACGGTCACTCTTGTTTAACGCAGTATCCGCAATGGTGGTGCTTCGCGAGCAGCCTGACGTGCCCAGAGAAGTCTTTGCTGTGCTTTTTAGTGCTGGTGCAAGCTCTCTTCCTACACAGGCAGCACAGCGCACTTCCTCAGCACGCAGTCAGCTCCTTTTGCCTTAAAACCCAACCATGTGGCCGGAGCAATCCTTACATTCAACCAGTCTATACAAGAGGGGAAAAAGTCACGCGTGTGGTTTACGGCTTTGTTTTCTCAGCCTGTAGCAGTTGTTTGGTTGTTCTGTGTCTAACCACAGTCTTGGCTCGAGGATGAGCTGTGTGACGAAGGACAACTGGAGGATTTTTCCTCTTGCTCTCTCTTGTCCCTTTGCATTGATCAACCATCCTGTCGCTGGCGTGGAGACAACACCAAGCGAAGCTGATGGAAAGTTTCGTTCACGTCTGGGGGTTTTCCATGGGCTTTATGCCAATTTACTGCAACAGTGGCAGTTAGAAACAGTTAGCTTAAAACATCTACGGAGAGCTTAGCGGCGTCCAAAGGACAAAGCCTACAAACCCTCACATTTCATATTAGGTGGCCTTGCTTCTCTGGAACTGGAAAATGCGTGATAGGAAAAGTTTCACAATTAAAGACAAGCCTACATAGTTTGGTTTGTTGATAGTCTTGCAAAAGCAAACAAAATAACTCCTTACCAAGGTTTGCTAGAAGCCCATAGTTTTTTTCCTATGGGAAAATAAGGCTGTTCCATAAAACTGTGGGGAAAATTTGAGCTGACAGCCCAAGATTAAATTCACTTTTCTAATTCTGAGATGGCGACAAGTTTAACTATTCTGGCTTGGCTCAGACGACTTGGGTTGTGGGCTGTGTCTGCAGAAGACGTGAGCGTGCCTGGTGTGACGCCCAGGCCTGGCTTTCAGGGGTGACCGCAGGGTCCCTCTTTCCCAGGCATAGGCAGAGCAAACATCATTGCAAGCAGCAATCCCCAAAAAAGGCAGCATTTTATCATGTTTCTGGCAAAACCATGGAGTGGCTGATAAGCCCATTTGGAAGTGCGCTCAGCTAAGCCTGTACCCAGGCAAATGACCACAGGAAGCCCAAGATGTCCTTTCCCCGATTTTGTAAAGAACATTTTGAAATACGCACTTAACGACAACAATTTTTATGAGAAAATGGAGACGACGCCTTTTTAACCTCAAATTTGCTATCGGAGGAGGGAAGGTCCCATGGAAACTGTTGCTATAGAGGCTGTAGATGCTAGAGCTGGAGTCTGAAGCAGCTTCTGGAGACACCTGACTGTCAACGTCCTTACCCTCTCCCTCTCCGCTCACCAGCACTGGCCTGAACTAGGGCTAGTTCCACGCTTTTTAACCATTTTTGTTTACATACTGGAAATTCTTAGATTTAGTCATGCCTTCGGACCCTGGACTCTTGCTGCTCACGGCCACTTGTGATGTTACATCTTGGTTTAAGTCTTAGCACAGATGTGAAATAAGACTTCTGTGCTCTTTGGGAAAGTTATTAGGTTTACAATTAGTAAACTGAACAATGTCAGGCTGTGTGTAAAGACTACAAGTGTGAAATCTAGTTCTGCCAGTAAATTGCTACCTTTTCTTTAGCATTGCAGGCCACACTCTCAAGTTTATTTGAACACATAAAATATGCTAAATGTTTAGCAGCACCACTGTGTAAAGAAGAGTTGGATGAAGTATATATTTTTAAATACAGCAAGTAATAAAACGTTGAGTAAATTCCCAAGAATATCATTTTGGGGCAAGTACAATAGAATGCTTAATGGAATATATTCCCAGGTCTGCTGTTTTTATTCCTTTTTTTCTCCTGCTTTAATCTCCTCACCCAGCCAGTGGTTGCTGTTATGGGAGCTGCGAGGAAGGGGGTTCATCTGCAGACGCTTCCAGTATTGTAGCAACAAGAGAAGGGGTGTGAGGTGCTTGCAGCCCGCCGGTACCTCTCATCGCCACCGGTGCAGCTGCCCTGCGCATCCGGCAGTGCCCTGCGCGAGCCAGCGTCCAGCTGCGGGAGACGGCGCGGAGCTGCTCGGCGTGGGCCTGGACGGTTGTTTGCAGAAGGACCACAGAAGACAAAGAAAATTGTAAAACAAATTGGAAAAAAGAAGGCAAAGAAGCCTCCTTCGCAAATTCGTTTTCTCCAAATTTATTTCTTTTCATTCGACTAGTTTGAGAAATATCCCTGTGGACTTCATCAGAAAATCACTCTCTCTAAAAGTGCTGAACGGAGTTGTAAGTAGCTAACCCTGGTACGCAAAACTGCGTGAGAAACCCAAATTCTCATCAAGACAGTTCAAATGTTGTTCAGAGCCACTGCTGCAGGTTGAAGAGAAGAGCCGCAGTCAGTACTGCTTCTTTCCAGGCCAGCGTTTTTGGTTTGAGGCAGGTGATGTTGCCTGAAGCTCTTTCTCTTATAAACCTTTCTGTAGTTGGGTTTCTGTACGGATAAAACATCCAAATTTAGGATCATGCTCTTCGTTGAGTAGCTTCATATTTCAAGAGTTTTTTTTCTCCCTTGCTGCAAATCAGCTTTCGCCCCTTTGCAACACAGTTATGCCCCAGGTAGCACAGATACCTCTTTGTAAGTTATTTCCAGATAACTATTTGTAAGTTATTTCAACATTAAAAACTATCTGCTCTGCAGCCCCTCTGAAATGATGCTCCCAAATTGGTCTCAGTTCCTGCTGCCTTTCTGGACTATCCATTCTGGAAGTGGGAATCTATATTCCATGGAATCCCAGAAAGATAAACATACACTTATTAATCCCAGGAGACATATGAAGAAAAAAAACCCAAACAGACTCCGACATTAAGGTCCTCATATTTTTCTGTCTGTGCTTTCTAGAATGTTAATTTTCAGTAGTTATAAAGTTTTAGCAATTGTAACTCAGAGAGACCTGTCACTTCTGTTTTGAAGCATCAACTAAATTCCATTATAAAAACTGCTCAACTAATCCAGCTTAGTTATCTTTACTTGTATATATAAAAAAGAAAAATTCAGTGGATACTGTTGAGGAGTACTTCTTCTATACTGTATTTGAGTTATCAGCGAATGCAGTGCCGTACTACTAGTATAATAGATGTTCAAAGTGCAACTAATGGGCACTGAGAAAGAAGCCTTTGGAGTACTGCGAACAACTCGCAGTGCAGTTTGCTGGATCTGCCTACCCGGTAGTATTTTTGGTGGGTTTTACCTGCATATACATGCTCATCTCCCATTAATTTTCATAGGCGGGAAGACTGCCCTTCCAAAGAGAGAAATCTCAGCATCTCTAATGAGGATCCAATTCCCAAGCCCCACAGAATCTCCAAACGATATTTGGCAGAGATCTGTCTTTTGGGGAGTTGTATTGATGGAGGCTTTTTTCTCCATGCAGCACAGCACTGGCAATATGCAAGGGCTGCAATTCTCTTTAATACGTTTTCCTTTTAGGAGTGCAGAGAATTTTGGCCTACCTGCCACGTACTCTTGCCAATGAGCAAAAAGCTCCGAGGTAACACTGCCTTTCCGCCTCCCCCAGCCACCTTCTACATGACTGCAGATATCAAAGAAGGCCAACAAATCATCATTCAAAGCACAGAGAGGGGAAAAAAAAGCACATTCCCTGTGCTGGCCTGGCTTGCAGATTAAAGGTAATCTGGTAATGAGGACCTACCAGATGATAATTAATAAGCATAGTTTTCTATATCTGATTTACCTGTCACATAAGAAGCAATTTCCCAGGGCAGGAAGGTCTGTTCTACATGAGTTTAAGTGTTGCCCTTTTTAGGAGTAATCAGTTCAACTTGATGAAATCTGAAGGCTTTTTTGTGAGCAGTGCAGATGCTAAGGATAGGCTTTCACCTCTTCTTCTCCACAGGAGCTTTACAATTATCCTGAGAAAACCAAGCCAAGGTGCTTAACCCCCTGCTAACGTCACACCAAGGAAATAGGTGGAGCTAGACCACAAAGAACACTCAAAATCTGTGTTCTCTACAATTCAGTAATAGATTTTTATTTTTTTTTAAGGGAAAAATAAGAGGAAGTCATATCTTGAAGGAACAACAGAAGTGAAGAAATTAGAAATTGTTAAATGACCGTTAAACGAGAGTGATGTCAGGCAGCCTCTTGAGGAAGCAGGGCAAGCCCCAGACGGGGGTGCAGGTCCCCCTGCCCTGAGCCCCCATCCATGCCAGCCAGCAGATTTCCTCAGCGAGCATCAGCCCAGGTTCTTGAAGGACTTCTCCAGCCACTCTCCTGCGTATGAACACTGACAGGACAACAGCAGTGCCAGAAGGACACAATAAATAAATAAATAAATGGATAGATAGATAGATAGATAGATAGATAGATAGATAGATAAATAAGAACAGGGAATTTATGCAGATTTATAGACACTGTAGGGATTTATTATGTGCCTGAAAAAAGCCAAAGGGCAGCTGAAAATATCAACAGGTTTATTTGTTTTTACAATCATGTTGACTATAAGGTTAACCCTTCGCTTAGGTAAAGGCAATTCCTAACTCTGACAGTGAACAACAACAACAACAAAAGGACAAATGCCCCCTTCCCCAAATCGAAGTACTCAGAGTAACACACTTTCGTATATGAAGAAAACCCTTTGGGTTAACGGCCAGTGTTACTCATTTTGCACACAGAAGTACCTATTTTTCTATATGCATTCAACTGGATCCACACAAATTGAAGATAATTTGGGAAGACTCTCTTTTTAGTAACTAAACACACCGAATTTAAATTCTAAATCTTGTGAGACCATTTCCTGAGTTCCCTATGAAAAAGCTTTCTATAAATACATAGAAATAAAATCATTAAAATGTTAATATAACCTATACAATCAAACAGAAGACCTGCTGGAGACTGGGTCAAAACCAAACCATATAAAAGACCCTTTCTTAAAACAAACTCCCAGAGATTTTCATAATTTTCCTTTTAAAATGTCAGTACAATCTTTTGGTTTGGTTCAGTTAAATCTAGAGCAATTCTACATAATTAAAGGAAAGAATGAATATAAACATGTTTCAGCAAGACTTCAGGATCCCAGATTCCCATCTCTTTAGGGAGACTATTTTTCCTTATGGCACAGGTCTGCACTGTTAAAGACCTTGCTATGAAATAATGAGAAGTTGAGGAGAGAAGGGGAACAAGCATGGTTACCCTGGAAAATTCACTTAATTAAAGAGACACAAGATGATGTGTCCGTCTACTTAACACTAATAGCTGTGTAGCCAAACAGTTTACCCAGGTAAAAAAGGAGGAAAAGAAAAATAAAGGAGTCACTGCCATATGTGGAGAGCTGAGAGTGTCCTTTCACACCACTGATTTTTTATGAGAACTGGTACTTTCCAAGAGCGTCTGCTGCCTAAGGTGCTGGGAGCTCCTGAGTTCAGAAAACGTTGCTGCACCATAGCGGTGTGTACTTTCAGCACACACCCATATAACATATAATAAATGTAGTGATTAATTTATGATAAATGCATGTAGGCAGCTTCTAATAATTGGTGTTTCCCATGTCACAAAATCCAATCTGGCAGATACGCGTTAACCATTAATTAATTCCCTGTGATTGGGCCCCTTTCCCTGCAGCGTTTCCTGGCCGTGGAAAGGACCGTGAGACCTGCTCTCCAGCCTGCACGAGGGCTGGGCCGGCATCTGCAGCCTGGTGGCCACAAAGAGGTGGGCATTTGCCCTAGGAGTGACTATAAATACCCACGGGTGGACGATGGCTTCGATGGCCGCAGGAAGCGGGCGCAGCTGAACCCAGCCTCCCGCGGAGCTTCAGCTGGCAGCACCGAGCCGATGGCTCAAATGCAAACACTCGTGTTTACTTTTCGTGGCTTTATTCCACGGTAGGTTACATCGCTACATGGCATGTTTTACGTGTATCTGAAAAAACCTCAGCTTCTCTCCTTACACAGTATTTTGTTTGGATGTGACCCATTCTCCAATTTTATGATAAAATGAGAACATAATTCACATATTAGCATTTCAAAACCTGTACAGCTGCAGAATGAGTAAACAGTGGAGTGAGTAATCATTACTAATCTGCACTGGAGAAAGAGAGAGACAGAAAAAAAAGAGCACATAATTTTGTGGTGTGCTAAACCAAAAAAATATGTTTTGCACGTCTTAAAACATCTCAAATTCTTTTTTTATCTGTGTTTTAGAGGTGACAGGGAAAAAGCTATCTTTTAGCTGAACTAATCTCAAACAAATTAATATCCTTTTTCATATGTATTTGTTTGGGGAAACTTGAAACTGTAGCATAACCTATTGATTACATTATTTGAATTAAGTTTTAGAAATCCTACAGCTGTTTGCTGTCAAAATTTAAACCTACTGTCTATTTTCAGCTGTGCACTTAATACATGTTTCACCTGGTGACTCAATAACATTTTAATATAAAAGTACATGATCACGGAACATATGTTCAGTGTTCATACAGAGCTTAATAGCGACAGAAGGGGTAACAATTAACAGTTCTGTTTTTCTGGGTGTACAAGGTCCAAGTTTAAAGTTTTTCCTGGGCTGCTTCCAAAAAATCTTTGTTCCTAGTGCCTTGACCTTTGAGGAGTTTGGAATCAATGAGCCACGTTGCCTTCCATAAGGGTGTCAAGTGCAGAATAAAAAACTGCGTCACATCATTTTTCACCGCGGCCAGATGAGGTCTGAGTGAAGGAACAAGGAACAGGAAAGCAAGAACATCTGAAAAATTGACTCTGCAAGCTGGAATGTGATTCTGCAATAAGGGGCAACTCTCTTTTTTTTTCCTCCCCTCTTTTTTTTTGCCAGAGTAGGCAGGTTGTAGACAGATCTGGGTCTCAGCCTCCCACCCCTGGGGCCCCTGTGTCAAGGAACAGTGATAGAGCGCCGTTCATTTATGCAACATCTGTAACGCATATAGCAACGTATTAATAGCTCAATATGCCAATCTGCCACTGTGCATTTTGACCTAGCAGGGTCCAGAAGCATAGAAGGTCTGTAAGGCAGATGTGGGAATGGCAGCGATGGTGGAAATTAAAGGCAGACACTAAGAGTTTTGCACATAGCATTGCGGAGCGGTAGTTCTTCTGGAAGAGGCTAATGCTTCCAGCTCAGTTAGGAGGTTAATAGAGCTAATCTTCTGTATCACTATTATTTATAACATGTTGTTGGACTTAATGTTTATGAAGCTCAAGCTGTATAGTGCACATCCAATTATGTTTTCTTACAGCCATGGAGGGTTTTATGAAAAGGAATATTGAGTGAATGCTTTATTGCTGAAAAATATTGTATTGGTTAGAAGGGAAGTTAATCCAATAGGAGGTAAAAACAGTAACAAAGGCTACAGCAAATACGAGATGCTTTAAATTCATTGCATGACATTCTCACCCTAATTATTAGCCCACACTGGGAATAAAAACAGCACCCTCATCTTCAAGTTATTATTTTTTTTTTCCTTCCCTCATTTTTATTGCACATTTACATAAGACTTGTACGCCTTGTACTTCTTCCAGGCAGGCTTATAAGGTTTCTTTTAACCCTTTGCTTCTCTTTACACAGCCGTGCAGGAAGTCTAATTTGCACCCACAGAGGCAGTGGAAGGCAGGTGGCAACGGCGCTGGCAGCTGGGGCGGAGGTGGCCCAGCCACGATGGGCGCAGAGGTGGCTGCAGCTTGAACGGGAGCCCAGCGGTTCAGATGGTTATCCAGCCTCGCCCCCAGAGTCCCTTGGGTCTGGAAAGCTGGAATGGAAAGTCTTCGAGGAACAACATTTTTTGGTGAGATTTCCAGTATTTCCTGCTTCTAATTGGATGGGAAATATTGCAAGAGCAAATCTTTCTCATGGTATGGAGGACCAGCCCCACACCTGGCAGCAGAAACATCCAGTGGATGGTTGAGTAAGGAAAAAAAAACTCTTTGAAAAATGCCCTGGCTCTCATGAAAGACCATTGTTTTTACTGTTAGGGAGAGGAGAAAGAATGAAGTGGGGTTTTGTGGTTTGTACTTTATGCTTAATATAAGGAGAGTTAAAGAAAGTATGACTGAAGGAAAAAGAGGGAAGGAAGGAAGATTAGTCAGTTAATAAAGGAGATTTATGTTAGTGACGGTAGGTAGGCAAATTGCACTGCTAAATGGGGTATGGACTTCTTTTATGTGGACAAGAGAATTTATCAATTTTATTTAACTGAAACTGCACCATAATCGTGTCCTCAGGGTCTTGGCTGGAGGAGACACCCATCTCACGGAGAAACAGGTCTGGAGGCACCCGTCCTGGCTGGCAGTCCCTGGGGCAAAAATTCGAGCAGGTTAGGAACAGTGCAGTCTTCTGCGTATTTTTCCAACAAACATTTTTGCTGCGCAAGGGGGATTAATGGATAGTATTTCCTGCTGCAGTTTTGATCAAGGCTTGGGATTTTTTTTTTTTTTTTAATCTGTATCACCAGTCAAAGGTGCACATGGGCTGCTGCGGCAATTCCACTTTTTCAATGAGCAGCTTAGGAGGACTTTGAGGGCTCAGCAAGGCCAGCTGAGATAGGTACTCAGAAGCCTGAGATCTTGGTTGACGATGTAAGTAGTCTTTTCTGTTATGGTTGTCAAACAGACTGGCCAAAAAGATGCAACCACACGAAGCATGGGCAGATAGTTGGTATCTGACCCATGCCCAATTCGCTTACATGAGCATTTCTTCCCAGCATGTTGGAAGGCATCTCTCTAGCCAGTGGCTGACGATTTTCCTTGGAAGAATTCATGATTTGAGCTTACATTATGTATGTTACTGGTTATACGTGAATTTCTAAAAACACATGGGTTGTTCTGAAGTTCTGTATGCCATTATTAAACTCAGTGTTTCCAGCAGGAATTTAGCTCCTCGTGTTACAGACGATGAGACCCAAAGAACTGCTATGAATGTGCTACCTGCCTGAAATTGAGAGGGCTCCTACTCCAGAGTGGGATTTGCTGGAGCTTGCCCAATCTAGGACAGGCGCTACAAGAGGAGCCTTTTCCTCCATCGGCCACATCACTGCAGCTTCGGCCATATCTCTCTAAGACCTGACACAGGTGCAGCTACAGGATCAGGGTCTCAAACAAGAATCGGAGTAGAACAAAATATGGTTATTCCCCTATGGACAGAAATAAATAATATTCTGTGGCTGGTATTTCGTTTATCATTTATGCACTTGAATCTATACTCACCTAAATCCTATACATATGTCCTTAAATGCCTGCAGAAATCTCAGATTTCTCCTCTTCAATTACAGGTACCATACAAAGCCTGCTTTCTATTAAAAAAAAAAAAAAGAAAAAAAATGCATTCTTTCTCAATCCCTAAGCCACTTGGCACTTCAGAAAATCATTAGAGAAGTGTGCTTTGCAAAGCCAAAAATATATCCATCTCAAAAACCCATCCTCTTTTCCAGTGTCTTCTGAGAAAGTAACGTAAGCAAATGCAACGGCAAGAGGAAAGAGCGGCCGAGGGGGCAGCAGAGGCTCAGATATCTGCAGAAGGTGAAGGTGGGGCCAGAAGAACCAGGAGAAGGAATGGCGAGGCTTTGGGATGGCCATAGGTTGAACACCCCATTTTCTTGTTGAATCCTGTAAATGTACAGAAGTTGGCTAAGGACCAGCAGCAGCACATATGAATGTCTCATGCTTAGTTTTGAGAGCAAATTCAGTGCCTAATCTTCAGATAAGGCTGGGGTCAGGGTTCAAAAGGGTAGGAAGTTGGCTGACTTGGTTTCTTGCTGGACTTAGGGACGTTTTGTTGACCTTATTGCTAGATCTTCTTTACCCTTGCAATGGCAAGATGTGTATTTCTCGATGTGAAAATATTTACTGTTGAAGTAGATGTATTTGAAATTACCAAAGCTGAGATGAAAATTATGGGTAGGGTCTGGAACAAAAAGGTGAATTTAATAATTTATCTTCTTGGACCTAGAGAGCTGAAGTGGCATGAGAATCAGCTGATGTTGAGTCATTATTTGTGGGAGATAAGACTTGATTTGTCCCAGATTGAGTCTAATATTAAAGTTGGGATTAAGCTTTGAAAAAGAAGTGAGGCAGAGCTCATATTATTACTGTATATGCCTGTAATAGAAAACTGAATTGTAAACTGGCATTGGAATGCATTTGAAAAGTTTATTTAATTTGGTGATAATTATGGAAGATCTGACGAAAAGGATTAGAAAAAGAGATTGGGGAAAATAAAAAGGCTAGGAGATATTTGTATTGTTATACTCACACAGGTTGAGAGTCAAAGAAAAACTATGCTGTTTGGATCGTCAGACTCTTGCTTTGGGCATTTTACCTAACCTGAGAGAGTTTGGGTCTGTTGATAAGAATAGATTACACTTTGGAAAAAGAACAATTAAAGATCTAGTTGTATCCCTGGATATTCTCAGGCATTGAACAATAAACTGCATATTCTACAGAGAAGACTGGACTAGGAATAGCCTTAAACTACTTGTTTAGTTGGAGGACAAATATATTTGA
This sequence comes from Mycteria americana, assembly GCF_035582795.1. Lineage (NCBI taxonomy): Eukaryota > Metazoa > Chordata > Aves > Ciconiiformes > Ciconiidae > Mycteria > Mycteria americana. Next base: position 2,587,143 of record NC_134370.1, on the reverse strand, counting down.
AAGTACTAGAAGCAGGATTAAGGCTATGTAGAGGTGCCCCCTATTCCTCCCTATCACTTACAGCATTCAGAAAAATGGGGCCTTATCACGAGAACTCAAACTTCGCACTGATTTTGAACTACCTCCGTTTTGAGAAGCTCACTGAAACTAACACTGCAGGGAAATGTTGTTGCACTTTAGGATTATCCAAAGGTCGAATATTCAGAATAATCCAATAGGAAAAAATACTGCTCAATTTAATGGAATAACATTTAATAGGAGAAGAAAAATATTCTGAACTGGAAGATTCTATCATTAAAAAAAAATTAAAAATCAAGGAGAATACCAAAACCTCAGAGTCTCTGCTGTTTCATAGCACTGTACGTGGGCAGCACACAGGACAAAAGGTACCAGGCATTCAGGAGGTCCGGTGGGCTCCCTTCAGTCTGAGAAACTACCCTCTTCTGATTTCTGGAATAAGTCTCCGCTTGTCCACGAGTGAGCACAACATGTAGCACTTTATTTTTAATTCTGACTCCTCCTAAATCAGACTCACTTTTGCGAATTTTGGTTCCTTTGCAGATCCTCTGTGTGGACCCTCTTTGTCTGAAATTTGGTAGGGCAGCGAAACAAAAGAGGATTCAGAATGATTTTTTGCTTTGTCGGTTGATCCATCACATTCCAGACGTGGCTTCACCTCATGGCAGCCAGGCCATGGAGAACACGATCCATTAACAATCAGCAATGCCCGTTATGTTGGCTATTAAGCAATATGATCTTGTATTCAGTGCTTCCAAGTGCAGAGTAAAACACTCAGGTGTTCCAGAAGAAAATGATTAATCTGAATTGGTGGATGCTGAATTTCGAGCTGTAAGACACACGGGCCAGTTTGGAAAGTCAATGCCAACTGGAGATCCTGCTCACAGAGTAAATGACTTCTCTTCAAATCTACTTTAAAGTGTTTGTGAAATGCAATTGTCTGAATAGCACTAACTAAAGGCATTCAGATTTATTGACGTTTTATCAGTCTGCCATCTATTTTGTAACAGCAAACGCTGAAGGAACATGAGCGCGTAATGCAGGGTAATGTCTGCCATGCCACTACAGAACCGTATAGCCAGCTATGCCTGTGTCAACCGTATTACTAAACACACAAAATCTTTAAAGATCACCTTTATTTTCACTAGTTTTATAAGCATTATAAGCTGAGCTGTAAAATATCTCCATTTCCTCTTCTACATACCGTTGGCTTGCCAGCTGCAAATGCATTGAGAAGAGGTGGCAGATTTCTCCAGCCAGCATCCATCCTCCCAGCCCCGAATCCCCCTCTGCTGCAGGCAGGGGCTGGAAGTCAGCAGGCAGTGTTTGGGCAGGCCCTCGGGGGACCAGCGCCTGCGGGGCCAGCGGGCAGCAGGGTCCGGCCGCCCTGGCCTCCCACCGCATTCCTCCGCCTTACCGGAGGTGGCCGGGCAGGGGGTCCGCGCCGGGGTTACGCTGGGCCACTCTCCCCGCTGCAAACAGGAACCTCCAGCAACGCTAAACAAATCAGGCTACCAAGGGTTTTTTTTTTTTCTTTTCTTTTTTTTTTTTCTTTTTTTTTTTTTTTTTTGTTCCTAACTTTCCCATAAAAAGATTCAGGTAAATGTAGCATGACGAGCCAATTTAAGCCAATTTCAAAGTTATTTGAGTAATTGGTTATTAAGATAACACTCTCAAATTTCAATTCAGCAATTATCCTCTTAAAGATACAGAATGTAAGTATAGGAGGAAAAGCGTATGCATTAAAGCTACAGAGGCCCTTTTTAAAAAAAATAAAACGTGTAGGCATTTGAAAAAAACATGTAACTTCTAATCTCATTGAACTGAGACTTATCTTCTAACATGTGCAACCCTTCTATGTTGAAAGCAAGTGTTTCTAAATTTTGGAATCGGAGTTGACTATTATTAGTGCTCATAAAGATTAAGAGACTAAGTGAAGACCCTCCTTTTAATATATGTAAGCTCCTTACCCATAACTTAAGAACCACAAGGGGACAGAACATTGTCTTCCCACAAGGCTGCACTGCAGACTGATGCAGAGTGTGATGATGGAAATAATGGCTTTGGCAGAAGTACTTGGTTTGAAGCCAATTTCTCCATCCTAATGAATGGTGGAATTACCACAGAAAAGCTTTACAGTTAAAAAAAAAAAAAAAAAAAAAAGAAAGAAAGGAAAAAAGAAAAAAGAAAAAAGAAAGAAAAAATGTGCAGCTTATTCCCAGTTAATCAAGCCCGCAGGATGGATGGCCATGACCAATTATTATTCCCAGATACTACTGGTTAATCACAAAGCACATAGTTAAAAGGACTTGTGTTAGCTACTTGGCTGCTGAAAGCAATAGTGTAGAATCTGCAAATGTTCACCAGAAGATTAAGGTTATGCAAATGCTGGAAAGTTTCCTATGCTAGCGAAGTTGCCTTTCAGGAAGGTGAAGTGGGGTTTTTTTATTCTCAGCATGGTACTAGATGCGGTTTAGGGAAATGTTATTGACAGCAGGGTGCCGCACGTGTTCACGCCGGCTCCGGATCCTGCTCGCCTTACGATGTCCTCAGCTCCTGCTCACGGCGAATATTCTCTTGGAGGAACGGTAATATCAGCCGAGCACATAAACTCAGCGTACCCTTCGGCCGCAGCCAACAGCCGCCGGCTCTCTCGCCTTGCATTACAATTGTGTCTGTGAACCAAAGGAAGCAATGATGCAAAACCAGGGTCTACGGCTTTTTCTGCCTTCTCACTTGAGACCCGAGTAACAGGAGACATCAGAGACGAAGTGAAGAGAGCAAATGCTGCCGGAGCAGGGGTTGGGGTTTTATTCAGGCTCATGCACTTGGGCATGGACCAGCAAAATGAAAAGGACCAACCCAGACAGGACAGGAAAGAATATGAAGCTGGGTCTGATGTACTCCTGATGAAATTTAATGTACTTCCACTGGAAATGTCAGTGGAGCTAAGCCAGCTCTCTGCAGCTGAGAATCTGGCCCTTTTGTGTTCAGAACAGTTACAATAATTAAAGATATATTAAGACAGCAGAGTGTGCAGTGTAATCAGGACTGGGAAAAATACTTCAGAGTTATTTTAGCTTTAGTCTTTATGTTTATTTTTTGCAACTGAGATATTGTTCAAATAATATGTCTCTAGGGGATAGAGTAAAAATATAGATTCTAATTTGAATATAGATAAACACTGGATTATATATCACAAAATATGCTGGTGTAGCATATGCAGTACATGCTACATGTTAACACCAAGTATTACGTAACCACAGCACCAAGCCAACTTACTTTTATCGTGCTAATGTATTTTTTACCTCCAAACATTAATATTTTTATATCTATATATATGTACTGCTACAATGCCATATTCTCAGGTTTTACAGTTTTGCTGCATTTTTCTGGCATAGCTTACAATGGAGGAAAAACGCCAACTGGAACATGTCGAAAAACAAGATCATAAGGTTTCACTCAAGTTGCTTAAATTATTATGTAGGAGGTATATTATCGACCTTTTAATAAAAACCTTTACAGTCTCCATGGAAACATTTTTACATTGACATATAAAAACATAAATGGAAAAAAAATGTTGTAAAAAACTGAATCTGGTCTCCTGTTCATAAATTAGAGGCTGCCTTTACTGTGCGGTGCCTTATCTTCCCTCCGTTATGCAAATGCAACTGCTCGGTGATGATTCATTAGTTGAGCATCTTACTGTACCCCGTGTAGTAAGCTGAGGTATTCAAGTGCTTTAATCCTAAAATAGCACTTATTCTTTCTGTAATGCAGCTTCCTACCCGCTTTTAAACCAGGACAGCACATCAGTGCATTTGGACTCAGGTTAAATGTGCAGTAGATGAACCAACACTCGGAAGTACCGACTCATAAAAATCAAAGCTCACAAGAAAGCGCCCTCCTGGTTTTCTTTTTACTTAAAATAAGAGACTCTCGTCCTGACCGGACTGAATTTGCAGGAGTTGGCACTCTTTACAGCAGAGGAAAATCCTACGGTAGCCTCAGCCTCTAGTGCTGGAGCCCGAGCAAGTTTGGGAAGGGGCGAGGAATCTCACAGCACATCGTTTGAGATAAGGATCAGTCTCTCTTGATTTGAATTCCAGAGCTCTCAGCCGTGGTCTGCTGACATCTCGTCAGCATCCGTGACATTTACCAGCCATATACCGGTTACACCATTGTCAACTCCAGAGGCCAGAAGACAAGATGCAAAGACATTAGAATTCTGATTATAATACAAAGAAAGAAGTTTGTGGTGTTAAAAGAGGAGTGCAATAAAAAGAGCACAGAGATTGTTTTCCAAGTTGCATGAACACTTTCTCACTTTGAGCACAGTACTAAATGTGCTTTTATTTACAGATAATTCTCTGGCATGGCTCTCTTACTCTAATCTTTCAATTCCCTCTTTAATCAATGCAGAATTGTGCCAGCCATTTGCAGGAGAATTCTTTACACGAGTACACATGACGTGGCTTTTAGAGGAGCCTGAAGAAATAAAATTGTCAACGTTTACTAAAAAAAGCAGTTCTAAAAGGAGCGCTGGTCAAATATTAGCTAACGATGCATTTATCTGTCTCATATACTAAGGCAAAGAACAAAAAAATTCTAAAAGTGAATAATTTAGCTTTCCATCCATTTGCAAGTTAAAAAAAAAAGGGTGATTAGCACATAGATTTAAAAACGTTATATAAAGAGTTTTCATAGACAGGTAGATGTTGTTTTCTGAACGCAATAGATAATGCCGATGAATCATACAGGTTCAAGTTCCTTACAAAGCCCAGTGAAATATATATATATAAAGTGAAATATATATAGTGAATATATATATATATAAAAAATAAAGTGAAATATATATATATAAACACACACGCTTTAGTTATCCAAACATATTTTTAATAGCTTTTTTTGCAGTTCCCATCGAATACAGTTGATGTTCTGATTTTCAGTGACCTCAGTTGCTGAATCAAACTTGAAAGGGACATCCTAGATTTTCATACCCGGATAGCTTTTGCAGTGCCTTGAGCTTTGTGTTAATAACTAACATTGCAAAGGAAACGGATTTTCCCAAAGTGCTCAGCACCAATTCTCTGAATACCAGAATCTCCTGAAAGTATCTCAGATTCGTCTTGGCCAGGCTCACAAGAGGAAATAGGTAAAGGGAGTAAGTCACGCTAAAGTGATCGTTGAAATGAATGCAGAAAAGTGTTGAAAATGTGGAGAGTGCATTGTCCGGTATTACTCAGGGCAAAAAAAAGCTGTTATTCAAACCTGGAAAGATGAGAGGAATATATATAAGTAAGTGTGTGTGTGTGTATATATATACATGTGTGTGTATATATATATATGTATATATATATGAAAAAAAGCTTATACGCACACACAGAGACGTAGCAGCACAGAGCTCCTTTCCAGCATGTCACGGGGCGAACCCAACGCCTGCCTTCAGGCTCCAACCTCCAGCTGACGCTGCAGAGCAGCACTTGAGAGCTCAGTTAAAATCTCTCGCTTAGATAAAATAGCGAACAATTTCTTCAGTCATATTTGTAGTTACCATCAGTTAGAAAGATGCTACTGTGTGTTGGGAAAAGGCATGGGCATAAGTTGAGTCTCGTGCTCAGGTTGTAATTCATGGATGCCTACAGTTTCCACGGTCTTTAATAAATACTGCTGAAACTCATAAGGATGTTTTTGCACGTGTAAGTGGAGAGCCCTTTATTCACTCGAAGGACTCAGCTACCATATAATGAGACTCCCATCTGGCAAAATACATTGAATTCTAGAAAGTGTGGTTTAAAAGGAAAGCACGGGTATTCTGGCTGCTTTAATTAGCTGCATTTTTTCAGTTGTCCACTTATCTAAATTTTATCTTTTTATGTGTGTGTTGTCTGCTAAATACTACCTAAAATAAGGTTGAACGCTTCATCTGGGAAATGATTAAAGATCAGTCTTGCTGTTCCCACTGGCAGGGGATGACAGCCTTGCTCTTCTCCCCGCAGAGCTTGATGTCTCAGGTAATGCTGGGTGACCACCCAGCGTGGCAAGTCCTGCCGCGCTTTACGGCTATCGTATTTCTCCCAATTGTATTTCACCTTTTCCTTTGCTCTTCCACGCCTGGAAGCAAAGTGGGAAATATTCTTCCTGCAAAACTGGCCAAGAAGTCAGAGGCCGCACCAGAGGGGCTAAGCTGGCATCGTGCAGGCATCTATTTTATCTTTTCAGCAGGGACAGAGCTGCAGCCCCAGGTCCCTCTGCAAAGACCCCCCAAGGGTTTGTGGCCACTCAAGCCAACAATGCCCCCAGCAGCTCTTGCAGGAGTCACACCTCACCTCCTTTGTTCTTCAGTCCCGTTGTTCCCAACACAGACCGTGGCTTGCATCCACAAATTGGCCCCTAGCTATGTTCTTAATATGTGGTTGTGGGGCCAACAAAAATGTGCCAACATTTTTGGCAAATCTTCCTGCAGTGTTTGTGCAGATCTCTGCAGGTCATTAACCTTACATCGCCGGCGATGAGAGGCTGGGCATTGCAAATGTATTTGCGTGGTCTCCAAGGCTCAGCCCTTGTCAATCCAAGCATCCAGTGCCAGCACAGCAGCAGTCAAACGAAGAATCCTCTTGCCCATCCTCCTGAATGAAGCGCAAACATTGCACCGTGACTGCAACAAAGGAAGAAGGACCAGTAAAAGGGAAAAAAAAAAAAAGGAAAATTGCCAAGGAAAATTGCTGTGAACTTCCAGCCCCTGCAGCACATCAGACGAGCGGCCGCCAAGGCTCCAGAGCTTCACGAGACTCCCCCACGTCTCGTACCCTGCTCCTGGGGTCCCAGGAACTCATCACCTTCTCCTTCCCTGGACACGACAGTGCTGTCACTGCAAATCCACTTCCTACCCTGCCAGTCTTATCTGGAGATGGTTCCGGAGCTGGGGAGGAACACCCCAAAGCAGGTCAAACATCCTATTTTTTCTTTTAACAGCCTGCACTTTTCCCCCCGCACATTTTGCCTTCAGACACAAGGATGCACCCATTAAAGGGTCTACACTTAAATACCAGTAATCTATCAATTTCTCCCATAAACGCAACATCCATCTAGCAAAAGTTTATTCTTCATATTGGTATCTCTGAGAAATATAACGTGGCTGAGGGGATGAGTCCTTTGATACTTTTGTATATATATTTTTTTAAAATAGGTGGAATAATTCTTGAAAAAACATGCCTAAAATTCATACACGCATGTGCGGTATTACAAAAAAAAAATTGTTTAATTAAGTTTATGATGTGGCCACGGGGCCAAGAGACACAAAAAACCATCCACCTGGTCTGTAACCATAGCAGGATTCAAAATGCCCCAAACGGGAGATTTTGGCTGTGCTTCTGGAGTGCCACCACTCCAGCTGAGCTACCTTCTCTCTTTCTTTCCCTACAAAACCCCAGATGGGAAGCCAATTGTGCAGAAGGGCTGATTGATAGAAACAGCTTATAAACCTGGATGCTACTGGGTGCTGCTGGGGACAGCTATAGTTTTTGAAAATTAATATGGGACAGCTGCTTCCTAATCCCTCACTTTGAGGGATATTCGGTCAGCTGGCCAAGACGCATTTTCCCAGTTAAGAGGTAGCTCAGCAGCCTGGTTGACTCTCAGCTAGAGCCAAGAACCAGTTCTCAACAGGTTATCAGCTGATGGATTTTGGTTTAGGTTTTGGAGAAAGAGGGAAAAAACTTTGAACCAGATCTTTCAACTTTTTACAAATTCTTTTTTTAAATAGTCCAAGGGATTTTGGTATCCCTGATAACAAGTCAATGTAAGCTTCTGTGCATTTGAGACATTCTCTGGATTGTTATGGTTGTAAATTCATGTCTCTGTGACTGTGCCTCTGAACCAAATATAAAACAAGGTAACTGAAAAAATATAATAATAATGGCAGCAGTAAAAGTTCACATTAATGCTCAACAGTTAATCTGATCACCACCAGCGTCTCAGCCCTTTCTGACCTCTAATGCAAGAAATTTTAATTTGTTGTACTGTCGTAGGAAACTGGTAGGCACATGCAGGTCTGTTAACATGATCTCAGTGTGCATTTTTCTGTTTAACTGTATGTTACTTATAGGTCATCTCCAACTTTATTTTACACCTTCTTCTGACACTGAATCTGACAGTATAAACCCTGTAGGTATTATTAAACATACCTAAGTTAGTTCCAAAAGTATCCGCTATATCAAGTTGTACCAGATCTGAATTTCCCTTTGAAGAAACAATATGTTTTTATTCCACTTTACCCTAGCTTGGAAGCAGTTTTTATCCTGCGCAACAAGCCCGATGTTCACCAGTCCTAAAGTCACAGGACTGCATATTTCTCTGCATGTGTATGTGTTTGCGTCTGTGATTTCCCAATATTCCTGGCTACTGCAGTCAGAGCCATTGAACTGCTCAGCGCTGCATGTAATAAAACACTGAAGGCATCTGGGTTTTTTTGGACACATGTCTTGGCATGAAGCTGTGCTTGAAGTGCTGGATTCTCTTCGCACAGTTTGGAGACCAGCATGTTTCCAGTGGAGCTGGAAACCTGTAACCATTCATATCCTCTGCTGGGTATTTTGTTATAGTTTAGCACTGTTTGGGTTTGTTTTCAAGTTGAAAAAAGAAATTTAAGGGGGGAAACCTAAGAAAGAACAGATGCTAATACTGGAATATTAGAGCTCAGAGTTATTATCGCAGTTTGGGGAGCTATCTAACAGGCCTTTTTAGACAAAATCTGGCTTGAAAGTAGCATGAAAGCAAGTGTATTAAGTATTGTAAAGCCAACTTCCCCTCACCCCACTCCTCTGACTTGTGAAATCGCATTTCTCTGCTATTTCGAATGGCTCCCATTCAGGTTCCCTATCTACTGCTCCCAACGTGCTGCAGTCCAGGACTGCCCGGGCTGCCTTCAGCAGAAAAATATTAGCACTTGGCCACCTGTCCATTAAGGGGATGTTTTACATTTCAGTGTTTCGAGCATCTCCATTTATTACGCTTTTTCCATTGTTCAGGGAAGCAGGAAAATCCAGGAGACGTTATTGCTGTATAAATATAAAATACAGATCTAGATCACCATAACACAGCTTAGCTTTATTTTGTACCCAGAGCAGGCAAGAACCTTGCAGCATTTTGCAGGTCCCCCCTGGCTGTTAGTCCAGTTTAGTCCCAAAATGCTTTGGAGCGGTTTTTGGAGTTATTCCCACGGAGGGGAGATGCCCTCCTGCTCCTTGGCTGGCTGGGAGGCGATGCTCAAGCTGCAGGCGGGGAAGCCAGCAGGACAGCTGAGATTTGGTCAACACATACGGTCCCAGCTAAACCTGCTGTACAGCGCTTCTGGATTTCCAGAGCTGGAGCAAGTGGGCAAGGAAAAGACGCCCAAAGCGGCCTTCTAGTATATCAGCATCTGATTGCAATTTCTGATGGCGCTGATGGCAATTTCTTCCGTTTTTACACAATTTTCCATTTATCTGGGTAACCAAAGCCGTGCAGATGACTAGAAGGAAACGCCAGTTCTTTTTACTTCTGCTGAAATTACTTTCACCCTTCTGCTATCGTATTCTCTGTTACATTTAATTTGTTTGGGTTTAGCACATTTTAGCTGAGCAAACAATTTGTATGTTATGACTTGAGCCCATTTTAGAATTGTTAAGGAATTTTTTTTTCTTTTTCACAGTTTTTTTCTAAACTGTCTGTATTCAGCTCACATGCTGGGTTGTATTTAAACAGAAGATCAACTGATAATTGCAACACCACTGCTGGCGTCGCTCTAGCGATGAGGCTGCCAGCACTTCCAGGTTGAATTTTGGCATACAACGTTGCAGCCTGGAAGCCAATTTTATTAAAATGAGTAGAGGGAAAAATCTGTTTGGCCTCTTTTGCTTGATAAGAATATAAAAAGACACAATTTTAAAAGAATAAATTAATGTTGAAAATACAGCCCCTGACCTGCAGGTATTTTTGTGATGTCTGCTACTGAGCTGAGGTGCCCAGGCCAATATCTTAACTGGGCTCACCCTCCACCAGAGCTACATTGTCCCAGATGAGGGCATTGACCACGCATTAATTACAAGCCAGGGTATCAGGGATGTGGCCGACAAGTGTCTGGAGCTGGGTGCCCACCGTCCCTGCTGAGCCCAGCCTCCTGGCCCTGGGTGCCCACTGTCCCTGCTGAGCCCAGCCTCCTGGCCCTAGCACCTCCATGAGATGTCCGCTGCCATATAGGAAACGGGGACATAACTGCATTTGCCACGTTCTGTTCAAGTTTCCACGCTGGAAATGTCCCTTTTACGCCATGTCACAAAACGATTAGTGTATGCTAAACTTGCAAAGGCTGTCTACACCATCTCTCTGTTCCCAGGCACCTCAAAGGTCTGCATTTCCACGTGGTCACAATGAAGCCAGCACAGCTAAAAACCGATCCCCAATTCACCCCAGAAAATCCATATTTCTCAGTAAAACCACAGCCATCTACACTCATTATTGTTTGAGGGCCCATATCCTACCACCTCCTCTTGAAAATGTAAAGCCACACACCAGTAGAATACAGATGAATATATGCACTCATATAATTTTATGTTTAAGCCTATGGGATAGTGATAATTATGGGTTTCGAATGGGATCAAAAAGCACAGATCTACAGAGACTCTTTGAAGTCAATATCTATTTATTATAATTACACAACATTTTCCATCAGACCTGAAAGCATTATTCAGGCATTAATAAATTAAAGTTTGTAAAAGAAAGACAAGCCTCTCCTGCCCCTGTTTATACCCATTTTATAGATGGGCAACCTGAGAAACAAAGATTTTAGGTGGGTTGCCTCTGCGTTTAAGCAGCACCTGGAAGCGGCTGGTCTGTAGTGGGTGCATTGGACCACAGGCTTTCAAATAACGGCATATTTAGCTCATCAGGGTCACTGGATTCTCTTCAAGTTCCCTTTATTCTCACACCTGTGACTTTCCTGGTTGGAGATGCCAAAGGTGGAACATTTTGGGATCTAATGAGGCTGCTTAGTTAACACAACTAATAGCACTTTATATTTAATATTGCCTTTATCCAACAATTGCATTCATTTAATGACTGTGAGCTGTGCAGAAACTTTTATTCCACACTCTTCACGTATATGAGAAGAAGACGGGAGGGGAAGTGATAACGGGAACAGGCTGCCCAGGGAAGGGGTTGAGTTGCCATCCCTGGAGGTATTTAAAGGACGTTTGGATGAGGTGCTTAGGGACATGGTGTAGTGGTGGGCTTGGTAGTGTTAGGTTTACGGTTGGACTCGATGATCTTAAAGGTCTTTTCCAACCTATATGATTCTGTGATTCTGTGATTCTGTGACTTGTACAAGGTGGTTCAGGGAATTGAAGGTCAAGCTGGGAGAGCTGGGAGCCAAAGCTCCCTATTGCCCACTCCTCTCCTTTAATTCCTGGGTTACAGCTTCTCCCTGATGGGTGAGGAAGACTTGAAGCAGCGCGCAGCCACCAAACAGAAATCTGAAACTTTTGGGGCAATCTTTTTAACAAGGCATAAAAGTTGGCTTAGCAGTTATTTCAAGTGCAATTTAACAACGAAATATTGCAGTGTTGCCATGAAATGGAAGGACACGTGGGTCTGAACGGAGTGGTGCTGAGCTATAACCAGTGTTTACTCAAAATAACTCCTCTGGCAGGAGGAATACTTGAGCCAGTGTTTTCTGGAGACCTTTGCACTTGAGCGGCAGTGCTCTGGGAGAGCGTGCTCACCGCCGCTGCATTGCACCGAGCAAGAGTGGAGGGCAAGAGCACCGTGGTTGATGCATCGAGTGCTGCTCAGCTCCGGCTCCTGGCCGTGCTTGGGCACCCCCGGAGCAGCAGGGACCTGCTCTCGGCCACCCCAGCTGCAACGTCAGGGTGCAACGCCTGCATGGGGCCGCCCGGCACTTGGGGAATCCACCTTTGGCCCTCATAGCTGGTCTTTTGCTGGTCTTAAATTAGAGGAAAGCAAGCGATGTTTTCCTCGGCTTGGCAGAAGGCAGTGCCTCTCCTCGCATGCTCAACGGGCAGCCCTGTGGCAGGAGAGGCTTTGGTGCTAGCGCAGGGAGCAGTGCCAGCAGAGACGCAGTGCAATAG
>NC_134370.1:2522500-2570000 GCF_035582795.1 Mycteria americana | reverse complement strand
GAACCATTCAATGAAAACGAGGCAAACACGAAGGGATGGAGGGGACAGCAATAACCACGCTACCTGCAGAAGGGAAAATAAAACCGTATTGAGGAGATCAAAGATATATCTGAATGATGTAGTGATAATTTAAGCATTCAAGGAATGATTAGAAAAGGGAGGTGGCATGGATGATAATTATCTAATGAGGAAGGAAGGACTAACAATGACAAATGAGAACTTGGTGAAACACAAGTCCGTAATGTGAGCCTGGAGCCATGTCAGGGCCACCCAACGGCCCTGGCTACCAGCCCCCTCGCTCGGCCCTGGCTTTCCAGCCCAGCAGGAGCCAAATGTGCTGAGCAAACTTTGTGGCATCTTTGGCTGCCCGTTCTGGTGGTCCCATGGCGTGTCCTGGGCCTCCGAGACAGTGGGCAGGCTGCAAACATGGGAGGAACAGGGTGGAAAACCAAGAGTAAAGAGGGTTGTTAGGAAGAAGGAGCAGGGAAAAAAGGAAGAATTTGGTGAAATAAGAAAAGGAAAAAGAAGCTGAAGAAGGTAGATGTGTTGGAGACCAGCAAAAAGTGATCCAAATGTCAGCAGTGAGGGTGAAGGACCAGATCAAAAGAATAAAGACGAGGAAGTCTGCAGCAGCAAAGAAAGAAGGGATGAAAAAATCCCAAGAAGAACTAAGGATAAGGAAATAACGTCTGTTATGTATAAAAGAATGCAAGGCCTTAAGGAAGACAAGGCAAGGACGCAGCAGAGCATGGAGCACAATAGGGGACACAGGACAGCAGGAAAGATGAGAGGATGGCAATGGGTGGACAGAAAAAACAACAGAAAAATCGGCTGCTCTCAGAAAGAGAAAAGCAGACAATCTGAAACTCGGATACCACAATTACTGGAGCCTTAGATATGTCTAAAAGAGAGATCAAGACAATATTTTTCTCCATCGGGACTCTCTCATTAATAATAGAAGGGGAATTTCTTTTTAAGTGTGACGTTAGTCACCTTTCTTTCTGCTCGCGCAGGCAGGTGGTACCAAGACGTGGGGTGCGCTGGGAGCATCCCGCGCTCTTCCATACCCCCAAGGAAAGCACGCTGGGCTCTGAGCTCTTCTCGTGGCCGAACAAAGATGATATCGTGCTTCACTGTGATACCAAATGCCCTTGCCTTTAGCAAATAGCCTTTTCATAGTGAAACCGGGGCTGAGTAGCACCAACGCTCTGGCAGATGCTGGCCAAAGAGGTTGCAACGATGCCGGGACAGTTCCTCTGGTGACCATAGGGAAGGAGGGAAGCGGCATGACCTCGCCAAAAAACCCGCTGCTTCCCTGGGGCTGGAGCAAGCTGGGAAGGCTCCTGGCAGCGTGCGTAGATCGAGCAGCCAAAATCTGGCTCGCGTTCACGGGAGTTTGGTATCTCACCCTCCTGCGCAAGCGTCCTTCACAGCCTCTGCGCATTTCTGCGACATCACGGGAATCAACTCACAATTTCCTTTGTGCAAACTGTATGAAAATTTCTGCGAGGCATACAGTAGAAATGGGCAAGTCTGATTATAAGCATTCAGAAACACTACAGCTATGCAGATAAGGAGGCACTGGGCATGTAAATCTGCATGTGTTTTTATTCTAAACAAATTGATCATTAGCCACTGTATTAAATAGGAATCTGCCAGCCTGGACCTGATTTCAGAGATGACGAACAGGCATATTTCTGATTGATGTCAGAGTATTACCAGAGTCTTTCGATGCCCCTAATGCTCCAGGCACATACCTGGAGCACCAAAACCAGGACGGAAATAGATCTTCCACCTGGCTCACCACGTTCGCCATGGACCACGCCAACTTATTATGCACTGATTCCCATATAATTGAAAAAAATATATCCAACATTATAGCATCGAATATGACCTCAATAACGTATTTAAAATCAGCATCCTCATTACATATCAAGCTGGTCTTCGCAAGAACAAGCCGCTGGTTTCACGAGGCATTTTCGATGGAAATGAGCTCCGAAGAAGGAAGCTGTGGGAGTCTGTCAAGCACGCAGTAAACTCAGGTTTGAAGCATGGCATTTCCTGATGCAGATCCTTAATTACAACAACAGAATAGATAGTGCGGAGGAGGAACTTTTACAGCGTATTAAAGAAAGGAGTGATATGTGGTACAGCTGTCTGGATTTCCTTGGAAATATGAAGCAGTATCATTTATTAATTATGCTGAGGTAACTGGAAAGAAATTTAAATATAGAAGAAGTACCTGAAACTAGTAATTGGCTGGAATGCTATCACCCCCCCTTACTCTGCTGCTGTAGAAATTACGAACAAAATATATTCCGCTTCATTTCCCATGACACTAAACACTTGGAATATGGTTCCACATCTTAATATTATTGAAAGATGAAGTGACATTATGAAGAAACCTGACACAGATCTCCTCTCTTCACCAGTACACAATGCTAGCTATGTCTTTTTAAATATGAAGGTTCCTTTAGCACCTGAGCAACATGGAGGACCTGCTGCACAAACCCGGCCTCAAAATCATTCTTCCTCTCACACTTTTATCCCATGAGTGACTTTTAAAAATAAGGAATCAGTAGCTATCACTGGTTTTCAGTGTATAAGATGAACTCCTGGACTTCAAAGTTGTATGCAAACATTTACAAAAAAAGACCCCAAAACAGTGTAAATCTGATCCGGCATCACACAAGATTGAACAATGTGTGAATAACACTCGATTAAGTCTGATGATCACCTGCAAAGGGTGAGCACGTACATGACACAACATGACACAGCTCCAGGAGAGCTGTCCTTGGATACAGGGAAAGCAAGAAGAAATGGGGCAACTCCTCTCCTAAAACCTCATCTGGAAATAGCCTGCCTGGCGCTACACCGAGAGGTGCCTCCATCAGCCCTGCTCCTACAGAGAGCTGGATGAGCTCCCAGGCTGGGAACTGATGGTGCAAACAGCAGGTCTCCGTTCATCACGTATCGACCACCAAACTGATATGGAAATTCCCACTGAGGAAGCAATATAGTGATGAGACAAATCGTATTGTTCTCCTGCAAAAATTGGTTTGATGGATCAAAGTTGGAAAACAACTACTACCGCTAAGTTATGATTTTCATTTTGAATAGAAATTTCCAGTTATTAGTGGAAGATATTTCTCTAGCTGTATATGTAACACCTATCTTAGTTAAAATAGATAGAACATTGTAGGTCTTAAACAACTAGAATTTAATTGTCAAAACAAAGTAAATTCTAGGTTAAATCTGTTTACTCCAGCCTTAGAATCCTGTGGGATGCAGATACCTGACACATGTCTGAACATCCTACATTATACATCCAGCCCCACTCCAGCCCTACGTTATACATCCAACTCCACGTAAGGCGAGTGCTGGCAGGATAGATTACATGTTGTACCAGGATGAATTCACACTTTCTGCAAAGACTTTATGAAAGAGATACATTTATTTCTATTTTACGAGGCATAACAATCGAGTTTATTTTGATGGCTACCTGACCCACTATTTTTTCTTGAAAATAAGGACAAGATGTCTGCAAAATGATTCTTCAGGAAGAAGCATGCCCGGCAATGTAGGAAACGTGCAGCAGAGTGGTTGTTAAAGATAAGTTCCTTAGAAGTTTGACTTGGTATTCTTCAATTACTAGTCTAATTATTCTTCTATTATTTAGGCAGCGAGCCAAAGGTTTCCTGGGTGCATAGGAAGTTAATAGGGGAGATGAAGCAAGATTGTGAGGCCATGTCAGCATATGTTCATTAAAGCCCGATTTCTTCAGCATTAAACTTACTCACTGCTCCAACAATGTACTACTGTGTCTACGTATTTAATGATAAAAAATATGCAAGAATAATTATTTACAATATTTCCTGACCCAGTTTTTTCAGTCATTTGTTCAGAGCTGTATCTATTAAAAAAATGGACGAATTCATTGGGAAGTCTACAGAAAAGAACGCGATGTCTCCTGTTCATTGCGAGAAGGAAATTAAGGAGTTTCCAAAAGCTTGCCAGTAATCCCCACTGCTTTCTAGCGTTCAGCACTGGATATATATAATTACATATGAAAAAATTACATTTGAAGAAAGTTATTTAAGTTGCAAAGCCAAGTACTTGAAAGTTAAGAATTGCCATTTTTACAATTGCCCATGCAATCCTGATTCTTCCCGCTTATGTATCCAACTTCTAATATTAAAAGAGAGGCAATGGGAAAATATTACGTGATTATGTAGTTAAAGATTGTATCGTAATGCATGTGCTCATGGGAGCAGAAATAAGGTTGCAGACATATGTAACCATAAATCTGGCATTCCTTAACATACAGATCTTGCCTATACAAACTAAATAACTTCCTTTTAACATAATTTTTATGTCATTTCCTGTTTTATTTAGTTTCTAAGGAAATATATAAAAGAAAATCATCTTATGCACAGCTATCTAAAAAAATGAATTTCTTGAGCCCAGGTCCTACTCTTTGTTTTTCTCTGTCTCTCACATTTGCTCGCCTTCTTTTACTTGCAAGACATGGAAATCTCCTCCCGTGGAGGCACCCGGGGGTGTTAGGGGATGCTGGGGCAAGGTGTAGGGGTGACGCTGGCCTGGTGGGGGCCACGCTGTCCCCCAGGACGTACCGACGTCCTGCCCCAGGGTCGGGGTCAGCCTCTTTGGCATCTTACCAAAAACCACCTGCGACCTGGGAGCCAGAGGAGGGAAACGGGGCTTTTTAAAAAAGAGTTTATAGCTCAGTTAAACCTGAACGACATTTTGTGGGACTTAGAAAAGGCACTTCTCTGGCCCGAAGGCTTTCTCCCTGCCAAATTTCAGGAGTTTGCTGTGAACCATGCAGCTGCTGGAGCTTATCCAAAAAAAAAAAAAA
Source organism: Mycteria americana (assembly GCF_035582795.1). Taxonomy (NCBI): domain Eukaryota; kingdom Metazoa; phylum Chordata; class Aves; order Ciconiiformes; family Ciconiidae; genus Mycteria; species Mycteria americana. The sequence goes on along the minus strand of NC_134370.1, from coordinate 2,565,121 downwards.
AAAGCCCGGGGAATCTCCCCCAGCATGAAGGGCTGGGCAGCTGAACGGCTCCTGCTGAGACAACATGGGGGGATACGTCGGCTCTGCTGTGGTTTTTTAAAGTCGGAGGAGTCTGCCATTGGCGATGCAGGGAGGAGAGGCAGGTCTCCTCTGAATTTCCAACACCAAGAGGTGCCCCGTGCTGCCGGCAGCAGCCCCCAGAGACACAGCCCCAGCCCAGCCCGCACCCGGGCATTGCCGTGGGAATGGGACGGGGCGTCAAAGGACGGACAGAAGGAAAAATCTATTGTAGATATTAGAAACTAATCCAAATCCTTCCTGGCAAATCTGCTTATTTAAGACATTCATTTAAATTCATTTCACAGTCAAGGAAAATGAGATTTTAAAAAAAAAAAAAAAAGTTTATTAATGCAAGTTGTGGGGAAAATAAACCCACTACCTTCCCCCCCACGCCAAACCCAATACAGAGAGAACCTGAGCTGTTCAGCATTAAATGTAAAATTCTATATTTATTTATTTTTAAAATGGGCTTAACTAAAGCAGGATTTCATGGCTCACCAATAAACAACTTTTTAAAAAACTTTCCCATTAAAATTATAAAGAGAAGGAAAAAAAAAAGAAAAAAAAAAAAAGGTAGCCAAAGCTCCAGTATGTCTTACAGCATATTAGGAATATATCCAACCTCAAAGAATTTTTATTAACCTCTCACTGCTTCCAAATTCAGAAAAAGTCCCCCAAATCAGAGTTCACAGTCTGACATCGGAAGCTGCCAAACACCTCCTCAGCACCACTGAGCACCAGACAGTCGCTGCTGCTCTGGTCGCGGGGTAGCGTGGAGCTACGTCCCTCACCGGTGGAAGCTGTAACGGGGGAGGCACACCGCCTTGCATGTCTTGCATGTTTTACTGCACAGCGCGGTTATTTAGAGGCAAAGCCTTGGGTCCCATGTACCTGCTTAAATCTAAAGGATTTGGCCCCGAACTTTAATCGGCATGTCCGCTCACAAGTAGCTGCTTTCTGTGCAACGCATTACCAAAAGAAACCGTCCTTACCAGCTGGCCCAGAACATCTCCTGCCATCAGAAACCTTTTTCCTGAGCTGTGAAGTGGCCTTTCCGCACAATATTGGCAACCTGTCTTAAGCATTATTTCATATGCTTTATTCTATTTGTTTTCCCACAGATCACCCTGCTTTAAGCCCCAGCTATGCAGAAGCTAACGGGCACACTGGGTCAGTGGGACCCAGCGGAGCAGGGGCACTTGTGCCCGACCCATGCAGCAGCCCTTGCTGCTGGGGTGGGATGCCAAAGGCTGAGCATCCTTGCTGGAGGAGCCGGCTCTGCCTCGGGTCTTGTCAAGAGCTTCAAAATGCAGGCGTTCAAGAAAGTCACTGGAAGTGAATACAAGCATACCCGCAAACCAGAAGACTAGAAGGAAAGAAAACTGCATCGTGTTAACCAAAAGCTGCGGTAGAAACCGCACAGCACGTGCAGGCAACTAGATTATCTTTCACAAGAGCCTGATTCTGAGCTAATTTTTAGCGCACGAATCTCGTCATGCAAAACAGGGGCCTCAACCTTCTCAAACCACGATGTGAAGGGGAGCCCTGGCCGAGAAAGGGCTGCAGAGCGGTGCACGGCACCCTGCAATGACCCACCCGCGAGCTTCACTCGCTCCTGCAAACCCCACCAACATCTATGGCTCCGCTTGCAAAACCTCCCAGCCTCGCCGTCGTGAAGCGGCACAGCTGCCAACATGTCAGGGACACCTACCGGCTCCTAAAACACCTGCTCCAACATATCGGCTCTCTGCAATTAAATATTTAGATGATGCTTCATTTATGAAAATTAGATTTTAGGAGTGAATTAGGACTAACTTAATTATTATACTAAAATATGAAAATGATAGTATATTATTAGAAACATATTTTTCTTGCAAAACTGTGTTTGCAATCTAGCCAGGAAAAAAAAAGTTATGAAATAGACTTTTTATAGTAGGTGTTAATTCTGAATAATTAGGATTAGGCACTGGGGATTTGCAACCCAAATAAAAATTACCTAATTAACCCTTATATTGGCCCTAACAGAGAAGCCAAATAGTTCAGCAATTAAAAAAAAAAGGAAAAAAAGAGAAAAAAAAAAAAACCCTCCACACACATAAGTGAATTTCTAATAGTCTAAAACCAAAATGGGATTTAAAGATACTCTCTGGAAAATATTTACAAACCCGACAAGAGCCGTCCAGACAGCTGGGATCTGGATTTGCCATGATGTGATCAATATGATCCATACATTCTACAATCACATCCACACTTTGGAATGTGAAATCATCTCAGGTCTTTTTTTCTTGACACTCTCCTAACGCTGCTGCTACGTTCCCCAGTTTGCTTTTGTAGTGATTATTAGTCTTATTTGGGCTAATTTTTTTTTTTTTGGTCTAGATTTTCTCAAGTATCCCACTGCATGTCCAGGAACTGATGCATTCGAGGGAGTCAGACCTGGCAGCCTCTTGGCCAACACCCCAGCCAGGAGGGACACACAATGGCAGGGACTGAAGCCTCCTCAGCTCCTCTGGAAGTTCAGCTCTGGGCATCGCTCCTCAGAGCTGCGTTGGATTCCTGGCCAAGAGCCAAGACAATCATCCCTTCCTGCAAAGGTCCTCTGAAATAAACCCTGGGCAGCAGCACACCATCACGAGGGGAAAAAAAGGAGGTTCTCATGGCCACAAGCAGGAGTGCATTGATGGAGCAGAAAATAATTTTCTTCCTCAATCAAGGACAAGGGTAGATACTACAGACTCATGCAAACACTAACGGTGCTGGAGAGGACCTCCAGTTCATTCCTCTGTCCAAGGTGTAATATTCAATACATAAATCCAAGGTAAAAGTACTCTGCTCCAGTTCCATATGTTTTAAAGCTTCTTGTATTTTCATTTTGTAGACAGACTTGGCAAGCTGCAGAAATATGAGCTAGCACTCGAGTTGAAACAAGAAGTGACCAAGCTTTGAGATTACTAGGGTTTGAGATGCATGTAAAATCAAGTCAGATGCCTTTAGATACAATCATATTCAATGAGTTAAGAAAACACAGAGGCATCTGTCCAGCTTTTCATGACAACAGGTGAAACATGCCAAACAGGTCCCAGATTGCTACAAAAATGTGGCACCAGCTTCACTCGGCACGTGCAAATTCTCCTCTCCCATCGCACGTGGAAGGATATATACTGTTTCCTAAATTACGAGTATGAGAACGTCACGATGCTATTGGCAATCTAAGTGAATTGTGTGTGATCACTGAATACCGAATGATGCTGGCATAAATGAGACGAAGTTTTATGTCGGAAGAGCTTCATCAGTCCAATAGGTAGCCCACAGTAATTACCACTCTTATTAAGAACTATCTGAAACATTGGTGAGTGTTTATAGACATATGCAATGTACCTGAACATTAATGCAGTCAGGAGCAAAAGAAAGCATAAGCTTTCTAATACCCTTTACGGGTTCCTGTCATTCAAGTAACCATGAACAGCACTGTTTAAATAACTTCTTATATACAGTGTTTTAGCTCAGAAAAATATATAGTACAATGTACTTGGTGAACACTCGCTGCCTTAATATTAGAGAATTCTCTTCCTTCTCAGTCTTGTTTAAACCGTGGCTCTCGCGTGGCTCTCCAGGAGGGCTATAAAAGGAGGCAGCACCGTTCTGGACTTGCCCTGCACCCTGAAGCGAGGAGCCCTCTGCTACAGCTATATCTCGTGGAGGTGCGGGAGGGATTGCAGGCTGGCTCTTGTGCAGGGTGAGCATCCAGCTGGCAACCGTCAGACCTCGTGCTTCGTGAGCACTCTGTCTCCAAGGCTTCTTCCTACAGCAGCATTTTGGGCAAGTCAGCAAAGTGCCCCCGGTCCCTTGGGATACCCCGATAGCACCCGCCGCTCGCCCAGGTGCCCGTCCCCATCGCCCTGCGGCACCCGTGAGCAAAGCCTCCCTGCGGGACCACCCAGTCCCACCGCGGGATCACCGCCGGGCTGCCAACCGCAGACCACGCTCTGCCTCCCAGGAAAACGGGGATTTTGCTCAAGGTTTATAGATTCAATCAAACCTCCTCAAATAATTCCCATGGAAGAACTCTATATGCATGAGGCTGAAGCCTTAATTTTTTAAGTTTGCTTTTCCCCTGCTGTACAGATTAAATACGTAATTTGATTTCATCTCATTCAATTTTGAAATGATTAATCTTATAAAAAACCCCACGCGAGTGGTGCCAGCCCAGCCCAGCTGGACAGGCGCATCTCCATTGCAAAGCAGAGCCCCATCGCTGACCTGGATTTCCCCTCCCTCCGTGCACACAGGCACCAGGAGCACCAAGTCCTGTACCCAAAATACTGTCCCCAACAGAAGGGACAAGCCTGCAAAATCCAAGTCCCCAGGAGCACCGCCATGCCCAACCAGAACTACAGGGCTCCGTTCTCCTCTGCTGGCAGGTTGCCTCCTGCAACATAGGCTGGATTTCCCTCTTTTAAAATCTGGAAACAATATAAATGGGAGATAACTTGCAATCCTTAATGCTTTCCATCCTCTTTGCAAAATCTTTTTATAATGCTCAAATAGTCGGCTTCCAGTGATGATATTATAATGATCCTGGGGAGCACTGAGAAACTGAAAGTAAATTCAAGTCAAATACATTTTAGAAAATTAATACAATATCACAGACCTTATATTGAATAATTTTCATTACAGGATATAATTCTCTTACTGGGGAAGAGCAATAACATGGTGATTGTTGATGTTGCCAGTGCTCTTTTGTATTTTTTTTTTTAAATCTGCAATACTTAGGCATTAAATTGTGCCGTTATAGTTGCTCGGCAACCATAACTTCTGCATATGCACCTCCCATGGTTTTGTAGCAACAACAATCTTACGATAACAAGGGGATGGGTATCTTTTTTGCAATCAAGATTCTTCTTGATATGTAAATTTATGCAACTTTTTATGTATTATGTATGGAAAAAATTAAAATAATTATTTCATTTGAGTAATGAGCCTTAAGTGTTGATTTCGGTTTTAGAAATGCAGGAATGGACCTGCTGAAAATTTGATACCAATAAACAGAGGGAATCCACTGGCATGTAGTAAAACAATTATATTCTCTTTGGAACACCTGCTATTTACATATTTCAAATGTGAGATACAAAACAGGAGTGGGGAGAGCATTCAGGGTTTGTGTGATTTTGAGTTTTGGAGCGGAAGAGTAAATGGCTATTTAAGACAAAAAAAAAAAAAAAAGCTAAGAAAAATAAACTCAAAGTAAATTCAGTGCCTGCAGAGCAGGCCAAAGTTGAGTTAATCTTCTCAAGAGAAACCTGATCCTCCTGGGCACATCTCCAGGACTCGGTGCAGGAGACCACTTCAATGTACGATTTCACTTGGAGGTTTTAGTGCCCGATGGAAACTTGGGCATCCCCAGAGCAAGAAGCAGATGCAGCTGGGAGCTACACGTTCACATGGAGTGCAGGCACGTGCCGTAGTGCAGGGGGGACAAGCTCAAAGGGAAAAAAAATCTCAGCTTTTAAGACCTGGTTTTGGCTTGTGGCTCTTTGGACTGAAGACGAATTTGTTTGCAGAAATGCTGCTGTTATCAGATGTTGCACCTCACCAGGACTTTCTTGAGAAGTCCCAGTCCTGAATGGATTTCTAACTCTGAAATACCAATGTTCACCATTTCTATTTTGCCTCACTCAGAGGCTGTCTGAGCCCCTGTGTGCCTGAGCCTGTGGCAAGGGGCAATGGCAGAGCCAGCTGGCACAGGGCTCTGCTAAGGGACAGAGCAGAAGCCCCAAGTGACACGGCCACCACCAGCATCACTGGTGGGCTCAGCCCACCACACGTGCCCAGCAAAGTCTCAGCTCTGGTCATCCGGCCCCAGGAGAAGTTGGGAGCAGACTGGGAGGTGGCAGAGATGCTGCAGAACGGACAGATGAAGGTGTGGGAGAACATGGAATAAATACGAAGGGTGTTTCAAACTCTATGCAGGAGATTTCTCCAGCACAAGGTGTCCAAGAGTCCCATCCACTCTCCTTAAAAACCTTTTCTGATGCGTTCAGACTGCTGAGCCTTCACATCCTCCTCCTCCTCTATGGAAATCAGCGGGAGCAGCCCAGTGACTTCAGTGGAAAGGGCACGGACAGCAAAAATCTGAAGTACCTGTAGGTTAGTTCTCATGTCCCATAGGGGCAAAATACATCACATTGAAGTAAGTTAAATGAATTTGCTTGAAAAAGCATTTTTCATTACTTTCAATTTTGGGGGTTTTTTTTGTCTTCAGAACAGTCCTATACTCATAGTACATTTATTTTCATTCTCATCCTCTGTACAAGAGAATAAAAAACTAAATAAAGAAGTTATTAGACCATCCTGCAAGAACATCTATGGACCAAAATGATTTTCTTCTTAATTGTTTTAATTAAGGAAAGAGCAAAATTATCTACATTTCCCTTTCAATTACTAGAGGGAGAAAATAATTTGATATTGTGTACTGAATTTGGATGAATCTGTTATCGGGCAGCACCTCTGAGTGATTTTAAGCATTTAATGGAATAATACAAGTTTATTTCCTTTCAACTAGAATAGACTTCAACTTTTCATACAAACACTAAGTTAGGATTTTCTCCTTTGACATCACTTTCCCATCGGAACCAGATTTCTCCACCATAAACACAATCTAGTTTCTTTTTTCTTGGTATCCGGGACGTAACTGGCAAATTTATGTGGCACCGCACAAGAGGGAACTGCTACGTAGATCAAAGAAGTAATTTTCCCTGTTTCATCTTTCCCTAATCAGGATATCCTCCAACTTCTGGAAAGCCTTGTAAGTCCTGAACATCATGTCTCTTTATTAAGCTACAAATACCCTAAATTGAGCCTCCTGCTTCGCGGACGCTGCTGTTGAGTGCTAACGCCCCGTCCTCGTACAGCACGATCCGTGCTGGTCTGCCTGTACTCGTATCAAACCGTGCTGCTCTAAAATTGCACTTTTCTACTGCCCTGGGGCCACTGCAAAAATTTATCTGCCGACCGGCCAGACTGTAAATACCAAAATAAACAAACCTGCCCTGTACTCTTTCGAGCAATGACTTTTCGGAGCAATAGAAAGGAAACCCTTGCCGAAAGCAGCCTCCCGGTCCTCTGTGCGTCCTTCCCAGTCACCTGTAAGAAACCCTACTGCACCCAGCCCTCACCGCTTCCCAGAGCCGAAAGCATTGAAAAAAGCACTTTAACTCAGATGTGCCATCAGAAGTGGCAGTGCAGGGAAGCTGCCACATCACTGCGACGCACTAAACATTTCCCCAAGGACATTACGGTCCGGGTTCCAAATATAATTAGGAGAAATTTCAAACACTGCTTTAGATTACGTATACAGTAACATGCAGTACTGACATAACTATAGAGAATATTTCTTAAAGTCTTTAATCATCAAGTCGTATTTTGTCTTCTTTACTTATAGGTCATTTCTTCAACAGAATAAATTATGATTAGCCTCTTAGTTTAAATGTAAAATTTAGCAGAACTATAGTGTCACTGCTCTCTGTGTTCTTTCTTTCAGTATTTCTCTTTCATTAAAACTGCCTTTGAACTCTTTTACCCTCTACTGTATCTGAAGCCCAGTGAGGACACTCTAATTTCTGAAACCCTGTCTGTGCTAAAGGAAAATGTGGAGGCTTAGGCTCCCACATCGTTTGGTTTTTTGCCTTTTTTTTTTTTTTTTTTAGGATACCGAGATCACAGTACTTCTGGTATACAACAGGCAGGGAGAAGACAGCCAGAATATGGGATGTGCTGGGAGATTTTTCAATGGAAACTATGCATTTTCTTAGAGCACAGTTCTTCTCTTAATACGCGAGGAACCAGACCAAATAAAAATAACCATTTTTCTCAAGGCATATCTCTTTCCAACCCAAAAATTTTTATATACCATATATGTATGTGCATATATAAAATATTTAATCTGAACAGAGACAACTTATGAAATTCAACAGGCTCAGCCCTTTTGAACATCATAAGCTTTGCTGGCCAGGCTCATGTATTCATGTACAATTTTCACTGCCTCCGGAAACCTTTTTTCTGCTCGATTCTCTTTGCTGCTCAGAAGGTTTTGCAAAGTGCACAACTGCTATACGCACATCCCAAATCGTGCCATGCAGCAAACCCACTGCGTAAGCGCCCTGCTTGTCAAAGCGCACGCAAGAGACACGCCAGCTTCTGCCGGGGATCATACCGGGAATCAAACGCTCACCAAAGCTGGGACAGCGCTTGGCTCGTGCTACCAGACTAAACTACGTCCAAACTACCACGGATAAGCACTTTCTCACAGTGTTTTCACAAGACCCTGGGTGCACGTTAAGAGGCACAGTACATTTGTTAAAGGTGACAACAGTACCGAAGCTAAAAAAAAATAAAAGAAAAGGGGAGAAAAAGAAATCACAACTGACCAAATATTACGTTGCTGGAAACTGTTTCATCTGCTCCTGCAGTTCTACTTTGAGCAACACAATGCCAGCAATAAGGAGGGTCATAATAAAAAGTGTTACACTTGCCAAGGCAATATTTCACTGGGCTGAAATATCTTATTACACAGCCAGCGAGATTGTTTAAGTGCTGAACATTTTGCGAGTTAAATCTCTATAAATATGACTGCAACATGCAAAGAGTAGCTTAACTATAATGGTTAGCAACTGCCATCCCATGTCCTATAGAAAACTCAAATTGCATCAACATTTTATAAAAATGGGAATTTAAAGTCTTCTGGAGAGGGTGAGGTTATAATGCTGTTGGACCAATACTATAAAACATGAAAGATTTCATCCTGCTGCAATAATTCTGCCTACTCTGATACAGGGTTTCCTTAAAAATGTGCATCTGCGTTGCAATGTTTAGAGATGCTCATGATTCTTCGTGATGTATTCCCCCAAAATCAGAGGATTTCCTTTGGACAGTGGCTGATTTTCAGCTGGGAAAACTAAAAAAGCTTGCTACTTTTGAGCAAGGGCCCCTGTGATCCTCCACTTGGCAGGACAATAGAGCATCCGTGGGAAATCTGTGCCATAAATTTGAGAGGTCCACGGCAAGTGGGAAATGCAATTCTAAATCCCTGACTCCACAGCACTCAGAGCCAGAGCAGCATCACAGTAGGGGAAGACTGGCTTGAGGTATATAAAGTTGCAGATCTACAGTTCCCACACACCTCCCCTTTCACACCTCCTGCCTGTCTCCAAATCTCCATCGCAGAAACCCCCTCCCCGAGCGGGATTTCCAGTAAACACAGGGTGTGCAGCCCTTGGGGGTCTAAGCCATTAATTCTGACCTCCCCGTGCCATAAAACTGCAGTAGATCCCATAAAGCCCTTTAGGAAGTTAGGTGTCTAATTCCCATTATCCAAGGCCATTGCATAGAAGAAAAAAAAAAGCAATTAGGGACTGTAAACTCCCTCTTAAATGTTTCATATAAGATTCCTAAATGGGTTTTGAATGATCAGATCCTGCGGGAGGACTTTTATCTTTTAGAGGTTCTCACATTGTATTTTGAGATGCGGAGCAGCTAGAACATGGCTTACTGTTGTACAGCATAGCATGAAGCAGTGTACAACAGAGCAGATACAACTTCAAGTAATTTTCAAAGTCCCTTTCATGGAAAAGACCTCATTCAGAAGAAGGGTGGAAAACTTTTCCCTCAAAAAAGACCAGAGGATGAAATTTCCATTGTAAGTTCCACAGCAATTTGTAAATAAATATACCTAGTAACTAGTAATTAACATTTTATTAGATAAATGACTCATGCTCGCTAAATTACCGTGCATAAATATGCCATTAATATGCAGCAGAACTTATAGTTCAAAGCTATCATCAGCAATGTAAACATATGTTCACACACTCCATCGCAGCGTACTCATGTATCTGCATTCACGGACTGCCATGCAAATGTATCGGTGATTTAGGGGGCTTCAAACTATAAGGGAAAACTACGTCTTTCAGCTGAGCTTAATCCGACGATGGGATGAATCTGCTTCAGTCCACAAGAAGGCAGATCCATCACCGTGGAGCTGTTTTGCTCTCCGCCGATTAGCAGTGGGCAGAAACCCTCCTTTTCTGACTGTTACAGAAATGTTGGGCTACCTCGTGACTGAAGAGGAACAGAGCATTTCATACACAGAGAGGAGCCTGCCTTCGTCCCAGCCAGCGTACGTGTAAAGCCAATTAATACCATGATGCAATTGCAATAAGCAGAGCTAACCTCATCCCGTACAGGTGAAGGCACAGCACAGCACGCACGCCCCGCAAAGAAAAGCCTCCCTTCCTCCCCTCCATCCTTCTGCCCAGTGGTGTAGGCTAAATTAAATCCTTCGGACCTTCACTTGTAAGAGAAAGTCCCCTATTGCCACTTTGGCCCATTTTTCTCCGTCCTTGTGCGGCCATATCTCCATAGTACCGGAGCGGTTTGCCACCATTAGTGAGCCCAGCCGTGCCAAGCAGCAGAGCAGGGGTGTGCTGCTCCCACTTCCCAGGCGGAGGATTGAAGCAAAGCAAGACCAAACGCTTTGCCCGTGACCACACAGGACACGGTATCAAAGAGGGCAATAGCTTCAGCCGAAGTCAGTCCTTCAGCCACACCGTGCCTGGCTCCGAACAGGAATATGTGGTAAAGTATGACAGATTTCAAAGAGATTTAAAAACACATGTGATTACCATTTGTCACCTAGAAATATATGAAATTAATTTCCTTTACGTGCCTTTCCTCCTCTCTGTTAGAAATCTCTTTTCCAGGAAATAAACAACAGTGCTTAGCGCTTGGCTTTTATCCCGCTGTGGGGCTCTCCAAATACGCAACGCACAGGAGTTTCTATTAGTACATAAAATATGACACATGTGAGAAAAGGTTAACCTGGACACCTTACAATCCAGCTCTTGTTTAATTCTAATTTTAGAACAGAACAAAACACAGCAAGTGGTATTAGAGTGACAACCAGATAGCAGAAAGCACCCAGGATCAGGAGGACATTCATGCAGAACCTCCCTTGAAAAGAGCTTTTTTACCTACCTACACTTTCAGACACAAAGTTGAAAGCAACTTTACTTTCTTCAGGAGCAAACCTCCATCTATTCAGATCACATCTGTGTCCATCCAGGCTGAAAGGGCAGAGGAGGGAGCCGGGGACGCTCAGTAATTTTGGGATGGATACCAGCCCAACAGCTCTCCTCCGCGTCCCAGCTAGGCAAGGCAGTCTGAGTGCTCCCCTCCGCAGCCACCCTCCAACCTCCCCCAAAGCAAGTGCTCACCTGGGCATGCAGGAGCAGCCAATCATGCTCAGCACCTCCCGCAGCTGGTACTACTCTTTATATCCCTTAAACACATAAATAGCTTATTACAGGTCAAAGAAATCACAACTTGCCAGTTCTTTCCCCTGAAAAGTCCTATCTTCAGCCTCTTACCTGGTAAACATAAAGGTGTGGAGGAGCCGCTTGGTACTTTTCACTCTGCCTCTAACTTAAATACGTAATCGAATCAAAACATATATTTTATCCTTTCCTTGGGCCATGATTAACCTTCTCATCCACTACCACTGAGCACTGCTTTTGGCTGACAGGATATTTTGGCAACTCATTCCCTGTCAGGCAGAGGGCAAACATTGCCCCGTAGTTCAAAGCCGCCTCTACCTCTTCTCCAGGTGCCTCTGGAGTGCACAATATCATTCATGAAATGTTTTAAAAGGCTACACAGAGCTCTACAATGTGAATATAAAACTTTTTGGTTAAAATATCCGACACACTGCATGATTCAATATCCATTCCCATTTACAAAGCATACTAGGAACTGCCTTCCGCTACCACAAGTTCAATATTGTTAGAGGGGCCGTACTGGAAAATTAACCTTAAAAATCTCACAAGAGCTTGTTTTTCAGAAATGGGGAGGAGAAAAACTACACCTGAAGTTGTCTGGGCGCTTTTTCAAACTGAGCAGGAAATTTGGTAAATGAGTGCTATGTACAAACAACATGAAATGCACGTATCTGGGTAGATGTTTTCCATAACAATGCTCTGAGAAATTGCATTAAATCTCGGATATTATCCCCGGTTTTATAGAATTGCCCGCAGAGACAGACACCAACAGCACTATTAAGTATCAAGAAAGTACCAGGCTTGTTACAGGAGCTTTATGAGAGCCAAGGATCAAATATTTTTTCACAGTTTTATGTGGATAGTTTCATGAAAATTGATCAGGTCTAAAAAGTCACAGTCCAAATGAAGCTAAGGTTAAAGATAATTTATACATGATATTCCTAATTTTATTCTGAGCCCTTTTATTACTATGTAGGCCTTTATGACTTTAAAGAAAATGTCAGTGGCAGCAAATGACATTGTACTGAATAATCTAGTTATGAGGGAAAAGACATTTAAAACTATTCCATATCAGCTTTGCTCTGTTCTGCTGAACTTACAGTTTTATCCCACACAGCTGGGCAAAACTCCTCTCTGTATTTTTAAATCCTCTTCACGGTTGCTTTACGAAGCAATGTCTATTCTTCCTCTCTTTTTAATTCTTTTGAAATTTCATGTTTTTCTCTTTTTTCTAAGTAATTTGAGCGAATTCAGTTATGACCTCACATGCGCAGGAGCTTCCCACCGCGTGTGTTGCCGTCTCAGCTATCCAGTCGAACCCTGAACGTTTAGGATGTAAAAATGTTCTTGGTTCCTGATGTTTGTGCCGCTTACCTGTCCTTGGGAGCAGCTCCTGTACTCAGGTCAGCTCCACAGCAGGGGCATCAATGGGAGACGCATTTCTGCAACTCTTTAAGTGGACAGCCAAGGTATTTCCTTAAATTGCTGCCTCTGCGACACTGGGAACGGGGATGGATTCGGAGGGCATCTGCGGCCCTTCCTCGGAGCAGCCCATTTCCCAGTTTGCAGGATTTGGTCCCACCTCTCCTTTTGCTCCTTTTAGCCAATCTCCAATTATGAAACAACAACAACAACAACAAAAAACCTGCAAAAGATTATGGATATTTACAGTGTTGTTATAGACCCTGGCTTGACTGCCTTTCGGACAGACATCTGCCTCGTGCCAGCAATATTTGCATTTCTTTCTTTTTTTCCAACCAGAAAAAAATGGCAGTGACACAGAGTGACACGTCAGGCAGACTGCTGACACCCTTCTGAAGCCACCATTTGATGCATGGAGCAGGTCCGGAGCGGCATCTTTTCCCAAGGAGGTACCCAGGGGCTTCCCGGAGGAGTGCCCAGATCAGAGCCCTGTCCCTGCTGCTCTCCGGGACAAGGTCTCCTCATCGTGGGAACCTGCCCTGTCCCTGCTGCTCTCCAGAACAAGGTCTCCTTGTCGTGGGACAACCTGCCCTGTCCCTGCTGCTCTCCAGAACAAGGTCTCCTCATCGTGGGACAACCTGCCCTGTCCCTGCTGCTCTCCAGAACAAGGTCTCCTCATCGTGGGACAACCTGCCCTGTCCCTGCTGCTCTCCAGAACAAGGTCTCCTTGTCGTGGGACAACCTGCCCTGTCCCTGCTGCTCTCCAGAACAAGGTCTCCTCATCGTGGGAACCTGCCCTGTCCCTGCTGCTCTCCAGAACAAGGTCTCCTCATCGTGGGACAACCTGCCCTGTCCCTGCTGCTCTCCAGAACAAGGTCTCCTCATCGTGGGACAACCTGCCCTGTCCCTGCTGCTCTCCAGAACAAGGTCTCCTTGTCGTGGGACAACCTGCCCTGTCCCTGCTGCTCTCCAGAACAAGGTCTCCTCATCGTGGGACAACCTGCCATGGGATGAAAGACCTGCCAGACATGATTGCCAGACATGTGCTCCCAACACTACGGACATTTAAACTACTGACATGAACTAAAAGTACCTAAAATCCACCAGAAGGATTCTCTGAATATTTAGGGATCTTGATGCAAACTGTGTTGCTTGAAGCATTTTGTCTTTGATGTAACAGAAGGGTGAACACATAAATCTGGCATAGGTACAGTTCTGTAATTGTTATAAATGAAGCTTATACATGAATATCAGTCACTGTGTGTATATACTGGAAGGAAACAGTGTTAATTAATGAAAATAAAGAGTATTTTCATATAACTTGGTGGGACTGTATTTCAATTACTTTAAAAAACCCTCTGGTGTTAAACAGCTTGCTTTTGTGTGTGTGTGTTTTTTTGCACAAGGAAAGAAATTAGAGTTCTTATCATTAACAGTCTTTCCAAATTCTGCCACTGTCTGAATCAACACTACCCCTGGTTTTCCAGATGCTTGTTTGAAAGGCAACTGTTATTGCATGTCATAATTGTGTTCATAGCTGAGTAAACACCTTCACAGGTGCAAAAAGATCCAAAGGCTGCAAGAGCTGTAAGGCTGAAAAAGCAGAAATTTTATAGCTATGTCACGAACAAAGAAGATGTAGAAATGAAATACAATATTTTCCTGTGTCTTAAGTGTAATACTTGATTAGCTTGAAAAGCAGCTAGAGTCTTGCGTCCATGCACAAGATTTAATCGAAAATGTAGTCTTGTTTGAAAAGTGATTAGGTAAAAATGTCATTGATTTCTAAAGCAAATCTGCTCACCGAGTATTTCAGAGCCATAGACTCCTTTTTCTTGATAGTATTTATATTCTAACTATTTTTCAGCAGTGGCCAAATTTAGCTATCACGGTGTAACGAGTAGAAATTAAGACAGGTGTTTTTTCTAAGTGCAAAGCCAATCCTTGGCTGCAGGATTTGGCTCTCCCTGCTTTTTTGGAACACATCTATCTTTCCTCATCACTATCTTCCATTAATATTTCTTTTAATCAAAAATCAGTCCCATGAAGCAAACTTCTCTTGGGTCAACCAACCGCCCCAGTCTGCGGCAGCTTATCTGAGAAGGCAAAGGATAATAGACCCGAGACGTGCAGTAACCTTTCTATGTTACAGAAAATAACAGCAATTTCAAGTACCATCTCCTGTCCAGTTTAATACCCTGCAGAGGAAGATGTGATGACTGTCTTTCCTGGATCTCAGCATTCAAACTGTCGTGTCCCTTTCAAATGGCTGGAGAATCAGTTCTTGGTTATTCTTGCAAAAATGATGGTGTCTCTGGCTGGTGAGCCAGCGTGAGCAGGTTGGAAGATGCTGTAACCAACCCAGAAATACAGGACCTGCAGATCTGACAAGGCAATCTCAGGGCCTTCACAAGGGCCCTGAGATGTTATTTATTTTATAAATAAAAATTAAAATGCACTTGAATATATATACATGGTAAACTATGAACATTTTTCATAACTGTGAGAGAATCTATCTTCTGAAGTGTGCATCTTTAAAAAAAAGTAATTTCCTAGTTACTATAATTAGTGATATTCTCAGTAACTGCCTAAATATATATAAACATATTAACTTCTTCATTATTATGCATTTATTTCATCCAAGTATTGTTTAGATGAACAAATGTTTACTAAATCTTGATCCATAATGTTGAAGAAACTATCAGATCCCCCTTACCTGAACAAGACCTTTTAATATGATTTTTAATGAGACAGAAGATATCACAGAAACCCTGGAAGGTCTTGTAGAGATGTTATTGATCTTTGGAGTTAGATCACCTTAATGATTATCTTTCGTAGCAGCTGGCATACTTTGTTCCTTGTCTAGTAGAAAGACACATCTGAAGGTTAAATACAGTGGGATGCAACAAACTTTTGGCAAAAGTTTATAAATCTGTCATGTGGAGGAGGAAGAGAAGATTACTACTCAATGAATCACAGAATCACAGAATCGTATCGGTTGGAAAAGACCTTTAAGATCATCGAGTCCAACCGTAAACCTAACACTGCCAAGCCCACCACTACACCATGTCCCTCAGCACCTCATCCAAACGTCCTTTAAATACCTCCAGGGATGGGGACTCAACCACTGCCCTGGGCAGCCTGTTCCAGTACTTGACAACCCTTTCAGTGAAGTAAAATTTCCTAATATATACTCATTTCCTTTGCGGCAGAATTCCCAAAAGCGCCTTCTTGCCCCTGTTCACAAAATGCCAGGGAGCACAGGCCCAGGGTCTGGGGCCACAAATCAGGGCAAAAATCAAGTCGGTTCATAGCAGAAGCCGGAGCAAACGTGACCGCATTTTTTTCATTTGTTTGCAAGACTGTGGCACTTTGATAGGTAATAAAAGTTCATTCGTTGAAACACCCAGCACATGATCGGAGACTTTCAAATTCATTGTGTACCCTGGTTTTCTTATTTTTAGAAGCACAGTATCCTTTGCTACAGTGGTGCATCAAGGAGATTTTCCTTTATCATGCCAGAGCCTGCCAAAGCCTTCCGGTGCCTCGCCAGCGCCCAGGGCACGCCGAGGCTCGGCACTGCTGCACGGTGCTGGACACTGGCTGACCATCCCCACGAACATCTGGTTTGATCTTTTTTTCGAGCTGGACTTCATTGAAATCATTTTATCAATTCTTCCTTGGCATCTGTCGTGGTTTAGCTTCAGTCGGCAACTAAGCACCACACAGCCGCTCGCTCACCCTTCCCCGCGCAATGGGATGGGGGAGAGAATCGGAAGAGCACAGGTAAGAAAAATCATGGGCTGAGATAAGAACAGTTTAATAATTGAAATAAAATATAATAGAAGAAGAAGAAAAAGAAGAAGAAGAAGAAGAAGAAGAAGAAGAAGAAGAAGAAGAAGAAGAAGAAGAAGAAGAAGAAGAAGAAGAAGAAGGGGAAGTAATGAAAAGGAAAATAATAAGAGAGGGAGAGAGAGAGGATTAAAACCCAGGAAACCCAAGTGATGTAACTGCTCACCACCCCCTGACCGATGCCCAGCCCGTCCCCCAGCAGCGATCACTCCCCCTGGCCAGCTCCCCCCAGTTTCTATACTGGGCATGATGCCATACAGTATGGAATAGCCCTGTGGCCAATTTGGATCAACTACCTTGGCTGTGTCCCCTCCCAGCTTCTGGTGCACCCGGCAGAGCAGGGGAAGCGGAAAAGTCCTTGCCCAGTGTCAGCACTGCTCAGCACAGCTAAACCATCAGCGTGTTACCAACATGATTCTCATCCTAAATCCAAAACACAGCTCTATACGAGCTACTGGGAAGAAAATTAACTCTATCCCAGCTGAAACCAGGACAGGATCCTTGAGGGTATGTTGCAGAGAAATCAGCATGTATGGTTTCATAATGATGTTCCACATTTTCATTCTGAAAAACAGTGCCTGCCGCACCACAGATTAAGGGGAATACTGCCAGTGGTTTTACAGCTAAAGCCCAACCTTCCTTGACCATTTTTTCTTTTTTTAATGTCTCTCAGTATTGACAAGGCCTTTAATTTGTGATCCAAGGCTGCACCGCTTCTCAGGATTAAGCTGCGACACTGCATTAGAAGCGGTACCTGCCGGCTGGGGAGGACAGATGCTGGGGGGGCAGCTCGCACCTTCTTCCCTGAGCATCCAGACCTGTGGTGGCATGCAGTGCTAAATCAGCAAATTATAATTCACGTGACAGATAAATGTATTGGGAAAAAGACCAAAAACACCCGGAGCAGAGTTAAAAGAAGATAAATATACTGGAGAGGGAAGGGGCTCGCGCCACGCTCCTGCTGCCGGTGCTACGGGACGCAGGGTGCCCCGAGCATCCTTCCCGCACCGCCCCGCACCACGGCTTCTGCAAAATCCCGGTGTAACGCAGGCAGCCCCGCGGGAGGGCTCTCACCCAGCCCCAACAGCGGTCCCGGGGGCCAGATCTGCAATCGTGCCCCAGGCACCGCCGGCTGCAAACACAATTTAACAGATTTTGGTTCTCCTCCTAAGCCAGGATGAAAGTACCCCAGGGTGCTCCCGAAAGGCAGGAGATGGCACTCGCTGCCCGGGCCCCAGCGCAGCCGCAGGCTGGGGACCACGGGACTGCTGGACGAGGGGGGCAAGCGGTCCAGGGTCCGCGTGGGCAGCAGGGCTGCGAGGAGGGGGCCAGGAGCGGGGCCGGGGGGGCCCGTGGAAGCTCTGTGCCACTCAAGGATGCTGCGACAGTGGAGCATCCCTCCAGTGGCCCTTTAAGCCAGATTGAAAGATGCTCTGCATTGCCAGGCTGACAAAAAAGCGGCATTAGCCGAGCTGTGAAACTGGCTCTGTATGTTTAATGTCTCTCAATGGCTGGGGTGGGATAGCACGGCATAAACTGAAAGTCAAGCAGCTGAATCCTTGTGCACTGCTTTGAAAAATTAGGGGCATTTATAATGTCTAATATGTTGCAAGCCAGGATGATTTAACAGATGGTTTAAAAAGAAAATCAGCATGTCAGGCAAGGCCCATTGTGTAGCTCTCTGTAGATTTCTATAGAATGTGAGAGTGATAAAAAATGTTTTTCTTCTCTATTTCAATACTGAAAGATGTTAAAACTTGAAACCTTGGGGGAAATTGCTTAATTACCCTCCTGGTGTCAGTGGTCCAGAGCACTGGGAAATTTCAATTCCCTGCAGAAAGGGGTCAAATAGGGAACAACCAGGACACTTTTTAAACTCTTGTTAATGCCTCATAACCTTTAATGAATAATTTTCAGTATCACGGCCAAGCTAACCTCACACAAAAGATAGTAATATTTACCTCTTCACAGCTTCTCCTTAATTCTGTGCACAAAGAGAAAAATATAAACAACATCTTTGCTTCCATACAGACAGAATACGTGATAGCAAATCCAGATTTTTAAATGCCTGTGCTTCTGTTACACAATGATTTATAATTTCTGTACAATTTTAAATTTAGGATGCAAAACCAAGTTAACTTTTCTTATGCAAGTACGGTAAGCAGGGATTTCCCCGTACCACGCATTCAACAATTACACTGTATTTTTATTTTAGAAAGAAGAGTTAATATTTAAAGTTGCCCTTTAATACTCATTTGGAAACACTGATTGAATAATGAGCCAAGCAGCTCAGTGTATCACATCTCTATTAAATTCTCCTGCCTTTTTTAAGATTAAAAAAAAACTTTTTTCTTCCTCTAAATGCAAATCTTTCTGGGTAACACTGTGCCTAATCTACTACAACTAATTAATCTGTTTGAGCTGATGAAATGTTACCTCTGCATTTTTTGTTCCTTGTATACAATTATTGTAACAGTGGTGAATAAATCAATATTCCCAATCCAACTGTAAAAAACAATCAAGAAAAGCAGTGCTTCTCAGGGAAAAAACACCAAATAATATTTATTAACTCTGTCTCAATCCACAGCAGAGCCTAATACCATTCAAGCATTTTCTGCAAGTGTAATAAGCAAACTCAAATACATGATGAAAGTGGCACATGCCAATAATTTCACCATTTTACACTGCAGAGTAATTGAAGGATTTAATGAGAAACAAACCAATAAAAATAAATAGACCATGCGAGAGGAGGAGAAACTGATCTAAAATGGAAGTTGCTCCATTGTGAGTTTTAGGTTTTTTTGCACGGTTTGACCGGGAAAAAATGGTGTTGGGACGATTGGCTATTTATTTCCACTTATTTTACATTTTGCAGTTTGATTTCAAAAGAGGAAAACACTACTTGTTTTATCTAGATTCGATTCTGCATCAATATGCTATCCTTTTGCTGCCACTTCCGACAGATCTGCTATTCTCCTACTGAATTATATGATGAATAGTATCTTTCTGCCTGAAGTTAGAAACTGTTTCTGTTGTATTGGTATTTATAAATAACTCAGAGCAGCCTAGCCTTTTAAATAATGGCACGGAGTCCTTCTGCTTTTAGAAATGCCTATAAATCACAGTCTTCATGAAAGGAATTCTGATTATAAACAAACTCCTTTGTCTCAGCAGTGCCCCTAAATTTTGGCCGTGTACAAACGTCTCACTGAAGGATGCCACCAGCGCCGGGGTCGATGCAGAGCAGGGGCCATACGTGCCTGGACAGAAAGAACATTAAGGTCTTCCATCTTTTTGATGTACGTTTTTGGTAACCCCAGAGCTGGATCAAGCTTTCAATCGGTCTGACCTAGCAAAATCTCACAAATGGATTTAAAAAAAAAAAAAAAAAAAAAAAAGACGTGAGCTTAAGAATTTTGACCTCTACTTCAGCCACCCCAAAGCTGGTGCCACAGTGCCAAAGCTGGGGGTGGCAGATCCGGCACGGCTCCTCCCGAGCGGGATTCTGGTAGGGGACGAGATCAGAGATGTTTCC
This sequence comes from Mycteria americana, assembly GCF_035582795.1. NCBI lineage: Eukaryota > Metazoa > Chordata > Aves > Ciconiiformes > Ciconiidae > Mycteria > Mycteria americana. Next base: position 2,544,925 of record NC_134370.1, on the reverse strand, counting down.
AACCGAGCCTGGGGTAACACCTGGTGAGGAGGAGTTCAGATTCAAAAATAATACCCCGAAACCTTTGAGGGACTAAGGCAAATGTGAGGATCGTTGGTAAAGGCCGACAAGTGAATTGTTTGTCATTTGCTGTCTCCACTTGAAATATAGATATTAAAAATCTATATTCATTTTTGAAGAAAGCGAAATTTCTGAGAAATGTGGACCAGAACAGGCTCCTCACTTGCTAAGCGCATGAGGCAGGCAAAGACAAGCCTGCTAGACCTGTATATTCAGAGCAATCATTTTAAATATTGAGTACTGTACACCTGGTAAAAGAAACAATAAAACATAATCTCATCTCTAAAGGGGATTATTTTCAGCTGTGTTGTTTTGATGTTTTTCCTTGTATGCACAGTTGAAAACACTGACTTGTAATAAGTTATTGCTTTGTGTGGTGCTGTGGGAAAGAGGGAGAGGGCAGGTTCAAAGACCAAGTGAGGAGAGGGCTCTCCCTGGACAACAGAGGTCCAATCTCAGTGTACAGGTCAGCGACCCTTTTATAAAATCTTTGAAGTGCTTTCTTGAAGAGTGTTGACTGACCAAAGCCTTTTATTTCATATCGAGTTCAAATGTAATGTCTTTATGAGCATAATGCACAAATCAATGAATCAGGACATTCAGATTATTTAGATAGAGCTGAGAGCGTGCAGCATACACCGAGGCATCTTTCAAACCATTGATAGCCTTCAGATGAATATTATATCCCACTGTGCTGTTTACCAGAAAGCATTTTACAAAATAGGGTCCACTAACAAAATATTTTCTCTCTCTTTACTTGTCAAGATAACAAGTTTTGCCCAGTCAATGCAACAGGAATTGTTGTTTTATCTCCCTTTATTCCCATATTCCTCTGTCTTCACACCTGCAAACATTATTATTATTATTATTATTATTATTATTATTGTTGTTGTTGTTGTTGTTGTTGTTGTTGTTATTTCAGTAGTGTGGAGGACACCGACTCTTCTATACCCTATTCTTACACAAAACAAAAAAATTCTCTTTGCCCCATAAATCTTACAGTACCTCTTTTTGCAGCAAATTTAGCCTGTAAGCCAAGTAAAGTTTAGCCTATGATACTTTCCATAGAAGCACCAGTGAACAGAAATTTCATTTTTCTGGGGTCCTCTTACTTCTACCTGAAGGACACCATGTCTCTTCTCCACCCATGACAACAAGCACACATCCCAGTCTCCTATCGCAGAGCCAAACCACCTAACGTCCTACAAACTACCTGTGGATGTTGTGTCGGTCCCCAAGCCCCGTCACTCCAGACTGAACTTCTTTGGCTTCTTCCCCATTTTCCTGGCCCTCCTGGCCAGCGTCCCCATGCCGCACGATGTGGCTACGGGCTCTGCAGCTGCTGCAAGGGCCAGAGGCAAAGTTCCTCCCCGCGACTCACTGACTTTGTACTTTCAGGGCAAAACAAAACTGTTTAGAGAAGATGGATTATAGAATAAGAAGTTATTACAGTACAGCACAAGGTCAGTTGTACTTTCAGTGCCAACAAGTTATAAAGGTCTCACATTTTTGGCAGGAACACCTTACTAATGAAATACAAACCATCATGTTATGAACTTTAATGTTTTTGCAATGTTTTAATGGACCTTACTCGAGGACCAGACTGACTATATGTTCATGGGCTAGCTTCTTGTGCTAAGTGTTTATTTTTCACTATCCCAATGGGGGAAAAAAAGAACAGAAATTGCTCTTATGTCAAATTCATGGATGCATAAACGTGTGAGACAGAAGAATTGAGTATTATTCTCACTCCCGTTGTGACTTCTGGCAGTGAGAAGGTGGCACAGAGAGCCACGTTTCAAACACTGACACACCTTGGACCTGGACTTTTCAATTCTGGCATCCTCAGCCTTTGCTTTTCCTCTTTTCCCAGCTGGTTTCCAAGGATGCCTGGCTGGGGAATGGCCAGCCCCACTGCAGACTCCGGCCCTTCCAGCATGCAAAGGGAAATTGCTTTCTGTGGTGCAAAACCCGTCCCCCTCGGGGAAACTTGTCGCGGGTACCGGGGAGCACGCCAGCAGAGTCCTGAGCAAGGTGGGAGCAGTGGTTCCCATAAGGATATTCCTTCATTCTTTGGCGGACAAAAATTGAATGCATTTGTATATGCAAACTAGGAATATTTCCCATACCCGTGAATGGGTTTTGGCCATAGGTGCCACCACTGCTCCTCTATATAGGAAACTTCCAAGTGCGAAACCCTGGCCAAGGATCAGCCAGTTGCCAGGAGAGTTAATAACAGTGCTGACACACAGTCTAACGTCACTGGCAAACTTTTAGGCATGCTATAACATGCCCTTATTATGCTCCATCAAAGACATCAGCAGAAAAGTCAAAGTAGCAAACAAAAGCTGTCAAAATCTTGAGCAGACTCTAGTATAACTGGTGCACTTCATCGCCATTGCAGAGCCTCAATCACAAGCATTTCGGCCCCACCACTAATTAAACAAGTCATTTCCAAAGAGCTGGGAGAAATGCCTGTGAGCAGAGCAGCTCCTCCAGCACTCCTCCCAAAAAAGGGTGAGATTTCAGGCAGAAACTGGCTGGCAACTGCCAAAGCAACATCGACCCCAGCTCACCCATCGCCATCCCCATGGGACACAGTGCGGCCCCTTCCCGAGCGCCCACCAGTGCTGCCCATGCCCCAGCAGGCTCCAAAAATCCCAAATCAGAGTTCAAAACTAGGAGTTTCTGGCGATCGACCAGCAAAATCCAGAGCAACCCCCTCATCCTTCCCCAGCGCTGCCTCCTGAGCATCACCGCTCCTGGATGCCGGTGTGGGGGCTGCTGGTTGCGGCTCACCCGCCGGATTCCAAAACCAGAGGCAACTGGCAGAGTGCTACAGGAATATCACACGTTTGTCATCCTACAGTCCGCCCTGTGACCAGCGTGCCAGTTTATATTTTCGTTACACAAGGTGTATTTTTATCGTGAGTCTCCAACCGAAAATTTATGGAGTTTTTAGGTTGTCTGTGTAAATAAATATAAAGAATATTAGCATGTCACACAGTGGAAGTACACGCTGTGTTTCGGTCTGGCGTTGCAGCGTTGCCTTTTGCTTGCTGGGTTTTTTATCAATGGGAATTATAAGGTAGGTATTTCCACTGCCTTAGCTGTCAGCCAATCCATGTAAATTCCTGCTATTATGGGGAAAAAAGAAGTGTCCATTCATTACCAACCAGAATTTCATTTCTGGCCTCGCCTGCATCCTCGCATAAACCTTTCTCAGGAATGCCAGGACAAATAAGTGTGCTGTATCTCTCGAATGCTCGTTTTCCAGTCATACCGAGGAAGATTGGCGGGTAAGTTGCGCGATTCCAGTGTAATTAGTCTTTTTTAATGAAATGGACCCTGTATATATTCCACTGTGGAGCTTCAATAATAGAATTTAAATGAAAGTAATTTCAAAGTGCAACAGTAGTTTACATATTAGTTATTGTATAAAGAAAAAAAAAATGCTCTGCTGTTCTAGGTTAAATGCAATTAACATCCAGGCCTTCTGCAAGACTCCTGGGAGAGAATGATTGGTTTGGCAGGTTATTTCTCAGATTTTGATAAAAAGAAAAAGAAACCCCGCATTATTTTAACTATATACCCTTGCTGAAAATATTACAGCACTCTCCAGATTCAAGACCTCAAAGCAACTTAGTAGAATATACATATAACTCAAGAATTTTTACTAATTAACTATTACTCAGAAGCACTATTGCCACTTAAGCTGCTGCCTGTATAATATTATATATAAATAAAATTTTGCAAGTCCGAGTAGATGTTAATTCCCTTCCATTTAGCATTCACTGTGAGAGGGGTGGAAAGTGTTTTCTGATTCGTTTTGGAAAAACACAGTATCCAGAACCCTGATACGGGAACAAACACGGTGGTAATCATAGAAAAACATATTCACTACCTTTCCTTATTTCATACAGCTGTATCCTACATCCAAAGAAAAAGGTGGTTTTATGAGCAATACAGAAAGTACTATTATAGAATTGTTGTAAGGCAGTCCAAACGTGCCAAGAAGGATTTTTTATTTTTGATTATTAATTTTGTCTACAGTGAGCACATTTTTTAAAAACCATTTTCTCATTTGAAAAGTTAAGTCTTTCACTCCCAATTGTTTCTGCAAATTCTACTTCTATGGTTATCTAGGACTAAAATCTAACTCTTGCAGCATCTATTAGCTAGTTTGATGGGGTCTTATTGCAAAGGACCTCACAAAAAGTTGCTCGTTCTTAGTTGCACAGGAATGCTTAGATCAAATCCCACTATTTTAATGTTTCTATAGGGAACAAAAAGAGATGCGGTTCAGGCCAAACACAAAACTCTGGCTGATCTAGGTTGTTTTCATTGCTTTCGGACACTTTGTGCAATGTAGATGGTCCTTCACAGGCTGTTAAACACAACCTCTGGCTCGGGAAGTCCCCGAGATGCAGATTGCTGGAGACGGGAAAACAGACAGGGAAAATCTCACTGTATGTCTCCTTATTCCTCTATTCATCCTTATGCACCAGCTATTAGCCAATGAGACAGGATATTGGACCAGACGGATTATTAATATAGCCCACAACAGCTATTCCTACAGTGTAACCAGAGCATTTTACCTTTAGGAAATTGCAGCGCGACTGTGTTTAAAACCTACTAAAGTTAATAGAAATATTCTCATTGACTTCAGCGAGCTCTGGACCACTCTGTCGGATGGGTATTTTCACCTTGACCTTCAGTCCCGTAAAAAATTTAGATTTCTAGCCAAAGTTAGTCATCTAAACCATAAAGAGAAGTAGATACCTCCTCAGGACAATTAATTTCATCTTTAAAGGGGTGGCTAAAATATCCCCTTCCCCCCATCAACTACAGAAATATCTTGGATTTAAAGCCTAAAATAGATACCCAACTCTTAGAAGGCTGCAATGAATGAGATGGCTCCCATCCCTAGCGGCACAGTGGGTGATAGTAATGATAAAGTGGACTTTATCAGTCCCACAATAAAAGGAATAAATGCCAAAAGGGAGAAACAAGGTGCATACAAACCCAGAAAATTCTCCAGAAAAGGCCAGATCGGAAACACCAAATGCCGCATCCGCGTTTGGAGTGGTTTGAGGTGCCGTCTAGGTTATTCCACGCCTCCAGCTTGCTTCACCTCTGTGTTGGCAGACCTGCTGTGTCGGTTTTCTCTGTCTTTTAGTGCCTGGACACTGGGACGGAGGCGGTTGTGACCTGCACACTGGACACGGCCATGGCAGACCCATTTCCCACGTTCTGCTGGCGCTCGCCTGAGCTGGCCTTGTCCAAAACCTCCGTACGCCATCGCATGTCTCGAGCTGCTGAGCTTCCTCGGGAAATAGTATTCAGGGGCTTGTTTATTTTGCTATTATGAGTATGTTTTGCTACAAGAAATTACACTTAATTATGTTATAATATTTTCAGAACTGTTAATGTTAATATTAATGCGTTGAAAATCATTTTTACTTAATTTTTACTGGGTGTTCTTGTATAATTGATAGGGAATTTGTTATTAAATCTTTTATTTGACTGATTACTTAATCATTCCCACATGGTTATTGAAGACAATCTTACATATAATTAATTTCATTAATAGAGACTCCCCATGTTTTCCTTCCTAGGCCAGTGTCTGCATGGTTATCATGTAATTTAAGGCTTTCCTGGGGCAGCTTTAAATTATGCACATATTTGTATTAATTATATATGGCCAGATTCTGCTACCTTGTCTATAATGGCTAACACCCCCTTCTGTAAGTAGCTCCTCTGAAATCAATGGAGCTCCTTGCCAGCGGATCAGTGTGATAAAAAGTGGTGGAAAACGAGTGCAAATCTGAAGAGAGAAAGAATTTAAGTTAGCTGCTTCATTCACTTTCCGCCGGCGCAGGCCTCCCTGGGTATCCCCTGCCCTCTCCCTTCCAGCACGTCTAATCCAAACAGACGGGCTCATCCGCTACACCACCATTTGGGGAGCAGACGTACGGCAGCATGGGAAGCGGCAAGGTGCGGGGAAGGGAGCGCTCTCCTCTACCCCCTATGAAACGCAAAGATACAGGGCACACAGTAAGTAACAAAGGACCGCGGGCCATGTGCGCCAATGTGATAGGGAACAAATTATGTTCAATGTCATGAGAAAGCACAGAGTTATCAATCAGGTGACACGCCAAGTCCGTGACAGGATGCTAAGTAATGCACCTGATGCCAGTTATTGACTCCCAATGACAAATTGGGTTTGCATATTACATATTTTCCCCCAGACTGAAACACAGAGGCAGTTCAAATAATAGCTAACTACACCATTGTACTTGCGAGGGAAAACGGAAAGAGCATGGGAGAGGCAGAGTCCCGAGGAATTAACATGAGCAGCATCACCCCGGCCAGCTGTAATTTGCATTCTGATGACAGCAGCAGCAGCAGCCTCTGCGAAACCTCAGGCCTCCACCGAAACCAGGAGACCACGACCGGCTCCGGGACGAGGCAGCAGGGGGTCCCCGGGGAGCCGCCCCCCTCCGGCTGCACCGGCGCCCGCCGGGAGCGGAGCAGGGTCAGTGCCTCACCTGCCCCTGCTTGCCCCCATCTCTGGGAGCTGCCCGAGCCCAGAGCACCCTCTGCCAGGTGCCTTGCACACTCATTTTCCATCTACATGCTTTGCTCAGGCATGCCTATCGAAACCAGCAGCCCCCGTGACGCTCGGCGATGTTGATTCTGTTTTAAGAGCTATCCAGCCTATTTTAAAGCTTCTCTTCAGCGAGACATGAAACATGCAAACGTCACCCATTTAAAGGGAACTGCTGAAATTCCTCCTCCTAAACGTGCTCTCAGCCACAGCAAAATTCAGCTTCGGTGCTCATGAGACACGGCACAGTCCTAGTGCCTGGAGCTGGTCAACTTGTCCAAGCAATTGAGCTCTTGCAACCCAAACGAAGGTTCAAAAGCCACAACGAAGATTGTCTTCTCCTGCCTTCCTTCCTCCTCCCCAAATCTGCTCATCAAACCTCTACGGCTAAACATGGCAAGGGTGGAGCAAAGCCCCAGCTCCTGCAGCCAGCCCCCTCTCTGCACGGCACATCTTGGGTCCGTTTTGGTAGAAGTAGGTGGATATGGGCCATGATCTGAATCAATGGAAATACCGACAGCTTCTGAGGAAATTCACTGAAGTCAACGGGACGGGGCACCCCGCTCAAGTTAAGCATGAACTCAACTCTTTGCAGCATCAATGCCATAGCAAGAATTTTTTAAATCAATTTATTCCTGGGGAGCTGAGTGGAGCAGGAGCTGCATACAAAAGAGTGGCCACGATAAGTTCATTTAAAACAGAGGCTCTTCCTAGCTAACATTTTAAGCTGCCCTCAAGCAATTCTCTGCCATGCAGCAGTATTTCTGAAAAAATGGTCTTACGAACCCAACTCTGCACAAAATTTCCCAAACAAGCAGGGACTGTGTTTGGTACTTGTGGAGGGATGAAATGTTTTAGTCTCCAGGGACCGAGAACCGAGAGGACAGTTTAGCTGCTAAATTTAAAAAATGAAAACCGTCATCAGCTGAAGCCCTAGCTGGTATTTTCAGTGTTTTGCTATTTTGATTAATTTAGGGGATTCCAGTGAGCAAGTGATTTTTGAAGGTGAGGTCCGTGAGAGCCCATCTTACAACCCGTTACTCGAAATCTCAAACCCATGGAGGTAGCATCACGCCCCTCTGCCATGCCCACCATTAACGTGGGCGATAACCACTATTTCTCCCCACACACTATTTAAATTCTAAGACACCGACAAACTATAACTCACGGGGAACCATTTTAAATTATTATTATTCAATGGCTTGTAAACTGTATCTCATCATTAAACAGAATAATAAATAAAAATAATGACTAGCTTTCAAGCCAGCAATGTAAAGAACATACTTTCCAGCCAAATATTTGGTTCATTTTACTAGGTTTTAATTAAAGCAATATTGCTAGGTTTAGAAAACGGTATTTGGGGTTAGGAACTGGAGGAAATCCCTTATTCCGCATGGTCTCTGTGCAGCTCTGTTGCTATATAGACCGAGATATAGGTTGCTAAAGAAAAATATAATAGCCCCACAGATACTTTACAGTACCAGAACCTAGCTCGGGGCTACACATCCCCAGATGAAAGGCAGCAGTTCCACCGACGAAACAAGAAATTTGTCGGTCGGGCCGGTTTGAAGTGCGCGGAGCCGGCGCGAGGAGGAAGGGGTTAAAGGCAGGGGGCGGGCAGGGGGAGCAGCAGCCCCCGGCCCAGCCCTGCCTTGCCCATGGTCAGCCGCATTGTGTAATTCCATTAGGGTGTGGGATTCAAATGCAGAATTAGCTGTTGCCTACGCAGAATTATGTTAAACATGGCCCAGACTGAAAATCAATATTCTGCTTAAGTAACTGGCCCTCCAGTAATTTAATGAAGCTAAATTGCATTACACGGAGGTAAGGTGGTGGGGGACCATTTTGTCTCAAACCTTCCATTATACAGTGACTGTACAGCTGTATGCCTAAAGAGAAATTAAACACATACACTCATTTCTTCTTGAAGTTGGAACAGTGTTTTTTACACTGGATTACTTGTCTCCTTCCTTAATTTAAAACTACAGTAAATAATTTGCAGCCATATAATTAGGAAGGAGCCACAGTCTCATAATAAGAGGAAAAAATTGCTACCAGAGTATTAAAGGATTTTTTTTACTTCTCAAGAAAAAAATGAAAAAGGACATTAAATGTTAGATCTGTATTAAAAATGTAATTCTAAAGGGTTTAAATCTATGACATGTCTACACTGAATTAATTAAATTCATGATCTGATCAAGGACTGAGAAGCTACCTTGGAGCTATCTCTTAAAAATGCTATGTATGTACATGTCAAAATAGGAATTAAAAAAAAAGCAGGCCTTTGATTTATTGGCAATTCATGCATGCATTATTGTGCTTTCTTGCCTTGTAGTAGGAGGGAAGTCAAAGTTTTATAAAGCACCTGAAACCTTCACCGCACGCCTCTTTATGAAAGGAACTTTCCTGCAGAAGACGACTGTACCGAAACTCCGAGCCATCTACCATGAATATGATCATGATGACATCCACGACGACTTAACTTGTGTTCAAGCTGATTGACAAGAACAAAGAGGGTACAATTACATTATGCAGTACTTGTACTGCACCCTCTTTTATTTATTATTCAGCTACAAAACTTCAACTGGAAGAAACACTTCAGAGTTTTGTGTCGAGGAGACAGAATTAAATTGACAATAATTCTGCGCCGTGCGGTATGAAGTTATGCTGATTAGAGATTACTTCCCCCTAAATCATTTGTCACATTGCCTTATATAAGGGTAAAACAGACTTCAACCATGTGTAGCTGCAGCGGCATCTTTGGGGAAATGCAGGCAGTAGAGTACGTATTGTTTAAAGGGAAAAGAAGTGATTTGCATGCTCAATCGCTATTTTGCTTGCCTGTCCGACTACCAGAATTTTCCTTCTGTACTTAAAAGGCAGTTAAACAAATGAAATTTATTTATGCCAAATCTAAAGTGCAAACAGAGACATTTAAAAGCACGTATCTATTTAACACATCAGAGGGCACCCCCCTTCTGAAAAAGAGGTGCCAATGTAAGCTGCAAGATGCAAAATTAGCAGGAAAAGTGGCAGCAGCAGCTCAGCAATGTCGGGTCAGGCTGGTTCTTCCCAGCAAGCTGCTACAGCTGAACAAGCAACGGCACCTCACTTCCCCAGCTCCTTTTTGCCTCTGGTTTGGAAACGCTGGTGAAAGCCACCGGTACCACCCCCGCCGCAGCGCGGGGGCCTGAAGGTGTCGGGGTGCGCTACGTTGCTCCAGTCTCAGCCTTGAATACCAGATGCCATTGTCAGGCAGGAGAAGCAACCAAATCTATTCATTAGGTTATTAAAATGGAATTCCACCACTGTTGCTGGACCAAGATTTGCAGAGAACACACCAAACCCCACAAACCACATGACGGGAGTCAAGGGGGACCCGCCTCTCTTTCCTCCTAGCTCTCAGGAGCCAACGCATTACTGATATCTGAATATCAGGAGATTAGCTAGCAGAGAGCCAGCTCTGTCTCTCCCTAACTGGCGGGCGTACCCCATGCAATAGCCTTTCACGTCGAAGCAGCCCCACGAGGCATCAGGTCCTTGGACGCCCATCAGCAGCTCCCTCCCAGCCCTCCCGCAGCGACAGACCCATGGCTGCAGCACCGATATTTGAAATTACCACCGGACTGAGCGGTTTTTTTTCCCCTTCTCAGCTATTGTTCCTGCAACGACATGGTCCTGTGCCAGGTGAACATGGAAATGCTTCACGGGCACGTGGTGCTGCCTCCAGCCACGCAGGAGCATCTCCCTCGCCGCCCGGGAACCGTCGCTCTGGATCGGCATCACCGCCACCACCTTCGCCAAAACACGGCTGCAACATAATCTAAGGCAATGAGGGAATGAGACGAAAAATTCAGTCTCGCTCCCTCTTACATGTTATCGATTGAAAGGGAAAAAACTTCCAGGAGAAATTATTTTTACGCCCTTGAATACCAGCTAGCAGATCTATATTTTGTCTCTGTTTTGCTCAAAAGATCTTTTACTCCCTTATTTCTTTTGGAATGGCAATCCAATAATGTGTAACTGAACATTTAGTAATTATACCTCAGTTTAAAGAACTATTTTGAAGGGGATAACTGCTCTCAGAAATCCTGAAACACTTTCTGTTTGATTTCTGAGTGCATTATAACTGCGACGTAGCTGTTCCCTGCAAAGCTGGGTTCCTGGCTTGTACTTGCCACTAGGAACTGCAGGATTTTTCCCCCTCTTACTAATAAAACATGAGTTTAAACACATTCAACAAGGGAAACACGTCATGTGTTTTATAATGCAAGGTCCTTTTGAGTAAAGTATCCAGAAATTTGTTTTTCCTTAAGATGCACCTTTATGTTCAATGATATTTCCTTTGGGATTTTCATTAACGTTCTGTCCAAAAAAAAATTATTTTTTTTTTTTGTGAAATACCTTGACTGATAAATTTAGCGTTTTCCTTCTGCTCATATTTACATTTAGTGTTTTGTTGATGTTAAATTCTACAAATGAGAGCAGTTTTTAAGTGTTCCTTTCAACACTGCCTGCCTTTTCTGTTTGATTTCTCTTGCTGATGGTGTGTTGTCAATGCTGAATGCTGGAATTGTTGTTGAGCAGGCACAGCTGGATGAATTAAAGTCTCTCCAGTAACTCAAACCAGAAATGACTTCATCTCTAAACTTTCCATGTAGCACAGGTCAGAGCTCTGAGTAGGGACAAAAATAATGGGGTTACCAGAGAAAGAAAAAGTCAAAAGTACAAGTCAAAATATAGAAAGCCGTTTGGAGACGCCTTGTGCAACTGCAATAATTTCCCTCTGTGTTACCAACGGGTTCTTTTACAGAGTGAAGCCCTGATGGAGACATTTGATAAGTAATTGTATTTTAAGTTCAAATAGAATATCTGCATGTGTGCAGATACAGAGCATTGTACACTTATCTTATTAGCTATTTACTTAAATTATCTGTGGGTAGCCTAATACATAGCTACTCATGCCTAATGATATAATCTATTAATTTATTCAAGGAATTTTGCCAAAAACCAAATAAAAGCGTTGAACACAAACATTTCTTCCCCATTCATTTCGAGCTCACCACAAACACCGAAGCATTTCAATGTGGCGAAGGCAGATTTTAAAAGGTAACGTATTTAATTAACATGAAGCAATTTCTAAAGTAAATACAAGATGGGTACACCGTAATTAGGCGTTGCTGTGTGCTCCCTGCCGGTTCCTCGCCCCGGACCCGCTTCTCCTCCTCGACCCACCGCCTCCCCAGCAAATAAAAGCACTTGCCCCACTGCGGGAGCACAGGGAGCTGGAAAATTTCTTTTTCTATCAAAACATTTCATCCGTTTCCTTCTTTCGTCATGAAGGAAAAAAATCCCCCGCAGTATTTTCATGTTTTAAAGAGGGCAAAGCAGGAGCAGCCCCTTTCTCACGCACATCCTTAGGTGCCCTTTGCCGATTTTGTGTTTTCTGCAATTTCGGTATATGCCCCGACCTGTCTGGTCTCTGCGGCTGCTCACAACAAGCTTCACACCCGCACGAAGCATCAACATTTCTCCATCGCGAACTGGAGCTGACACAACGCAAGCCTAACATCAGAGGTGTTTAAAAACAAAGGTTAAAAAAAAATCTTTCGATACATATGTGTTTGAGGGCCTCTAAAACTCAATGTTCTGTGCTGAAATCAATTCGCGTTATCAATAGCCAGGAATTCCCAGAGCTTAAATTGTGATCTGCTGTTTACCATTGCAATTCTGAAAAGTCAACGTCAGAAATACAGACATGGAGATGAACCCGAGAGGACGAGTGCGAGTTACTTCTTAGCAGCGAGCTAAAACACCCAGTAGTGAGAAAGTCCATGGGTGTAATGTTCACCCCCGGCCACGCAGGGCCATGAGGTATTCTGCATTTTTTCTCTTAAACACTTCTGCATTTCAGGCGAGTTACAGTAAATTTACGTGTTTGCAAAATCTTGTAGCTGGGACGTTACGCAGAGGAATACAGAGCTGATGCGCAGCGTCGCAAGAGCAGACACAAAAGCAGTAATTGCTGGGTAGTATTCAATGTACAAACACGGAGTAATATTCACGTGTGCAAGAAAATCTGTCAAACCCCTACCAATAATTACAATCTGCTGATCATAATAATTCCAGCTGGCTAATGGTCAGTCTGTACCCTCGACTTTCCATCCGTGGTGACGGCAGAAATCGCAGCGCATTATCTCTGGTGCAGAGGCGATGACTTTGACAACAAACTTTTCTTCCTCCTCCTCCTCCTCCTCCCCACAGCCGGTGGTCCGTTGCGGCAGCACAGGCGGTGGGTCCTGCTCCCAAGGGGTGCGTGGCCGGGTCGTCTCCCCTGCCACCTCCCCAGGGCAATGCACGGCAAGGCAAGGCAAGGCAAGGCAAGGCAAGGCAAGCCTCCACGGCTGGTGCAGGGGGACCCAGCCGCCCCACAGAAGTCCCCCTGGTCACACCAGTGCTGGCACGGACAAGCCCATTGCTGCAAGCTCACGCCCCGGCTCTCGGCAGAGCCTGCGCCGCCTGCCGTGCCCTGCGTGGGCTCTGACCCAGGGAAACAACGGGGCCTCTTTGCAGGGAATGGGGCTACAAGGGAGGAGGAGGAGGGTCCATCTGCTCCTGCTGGGGCTCGGCTTGGCCCATGCAGGTCTTCCCAATCTGCCTCCAACCTGCTCAGACGCTCTTCACCTGCGCTCCCATTGCTCCACCCCCGAAATACTCATTTCTTTGATTTCCAGGAATTGAGACGCAATCCAAATTCTGGGGAAGTTTCTTTGCTCAGAGGCACCATGGCTACGCCACCAGCCCCGAGCTGGTGCAAAACCAGCCATGCCACCTCCCGCCTTGCATCTTGCAGGGAGACCCACACCCCCACGGCCCCCAGCTCCCTCCCTCCTCCGTTACCTGCCCCCAGGGATCGCGTGGGTCTGGCACACCGCCCCCGTGCCCCACATCCCACCAGCCCACCCTGCCCTTCCCCAGCCTGCCCTCTCCATCCCTCCCCTGCCGCAGCCTGGCAGGCACTGCCTGCACCCCGCACCAGCCCTCCTTCGCGGAGCGTGCCATCGCCCTGCTCATCTTCCGCTTTACTAGCCCCTCTGGCTTTCAAGCACAGTTCAAATTGCTGTTTGAACCTTTTCCAGAACTCCTCAGCATTCGCCCATAATTTTTAAGGCTGGTGGGGGATTTACATGTTGCGATCGCACCGGCACCGTAGCAGCCGTTTCTGTCTTACCTTTCTGCTTGCAGCGGCTGGCCTGTTTCCTCCAGCACGGGCATTTTTTGCTGGCATTCGCCAGGCTCTGTTCCTTTCCCTTATTGTTTTTAGTGTTTTCAGTGATGCTCGAAGCCAATTTTAGGGTAACATTGAAAGAGCAATAAGGTCTTATTTATACAGCAATCACAGGAGTCATGCTACTGGGGAGAAGCCTCCGGCACCCTGTGCCTCCAGCTCTGCTCCCGCTGTGCGTGTCGGGGCGTGCACGTGCTTTTGGGGCTGTCTGTGGGGCCAACAGTGAGTCTTGCACCTTGCCCATCTGAAAAATGTGTGATTTTAACTTTTACACTGAGACTCCCCCCTTCAGAGGCTTGTACGGTTGCACTGAAATTTATTTTTTAATTTCAGGAACTATTTGTGAATTAGGCTGTGCCGTACTCACCCTGCTCTGAGCCTAAATACGTTAGGCTAATGTTCACGCTGCCGTGCCAGCTCACTTGTCAGCCTGCAACTGGTTTCTGACCCAAACTGCACGTTGTTGCGATTACTGATAATTGTGGTTTCATGCAGAGACCACGGTCTGCCCTGCCGGAGCCGAGAGCCGCCCGGGAAGCTCTACCCATCCGTCCTCCACGTTGGCCAAGTCCATGAACCTTTGAGCACTGAGAAGTGATGTTTCATAATGAGGCTTTTAAAAAATGAGTACATTTTAGAAAGCTCCAGTGCATTGAAGGAAACGCTACTTTGCAAATACATTCGAAATCCGTCATTTGTTTTACATATAAATTATTCTCTGCATTTCTCTCGCCCGTCGCGGACGCTGGAAGACCCCACAGTGCCCACTGCCGCTCCACTGCCTCCAGCTCCCCGTTGCCACTCCCGTACGGCTGTCCCCAAGCTGCAGCTTGTCCAAAACAAAACCAAACCAAACAAATCCACGTTTCCCCCACCATCGAAGAATAACTCACCCCAGCCAGCCTCCGCTGCTCTGCACACGAGCTCCCCATCGCTCCTGGAGCCCTGCGAGGAGGCTGGTACCCAGCACCCAGAGACAGAGGAAGGTGGCTGACAGCTTTTGGAGCATCCTTCCAGCCATGTGTCTTCTGCCGGAAAGATACATCCCGTGTTTAATCTCAGATCCGCGACCAAATTGTGGAATTTACCAGTGTCACACGTGCCGAAAGTTCAAACTCGTTTCTGTGGAGCAACTGCTTAGAAAAAGGACGTGAAGGACCAAATCCTGCATTCCTTCTGCGTTCCAAACGTTTAATGAATGTGAATTTTAGACCTGCAAGGTTTGTGAGATCTGACTCTCTGCAGCTACGACTCTCTTGGTATTTCCACTTAAAAATTTTATTTTCAAGGCACCATAATTGTATGTAAAGTTTTTCTTGGATCTGAAAGACAAAAAGCCCTAACAAGTCAAAGGCTCAGCCTGGGAGAAACAATTGATCTGCATACAGATGGAAAGACATTTTCAGAAGGGAAATCTGAGGGTTTGACATTTTTTTCATTCTCATCCGAAATTGCTTTGGTTTTGAACTCACATTTTATCAACTGCAGAATTCACTTCGGTGTAAATCTCATTGATTTCAGCCACATTTTATTCCAGGGATAAACGCGATTCCATTATTCTATTACAAAGCACATTAAAAATAAAACGTAGATGACAACTTTATCGCTTAAGATGCCATTCGTTACATACGTGTAAGGATTTTTGGGTTTTTTCAAGAGGAGTTTCATTTGCCTTTCTAGCATATAGCCATGCGTATATACAGCAGCCAAAGAAGCTATAGCCTGTCATTTCAATAAAACATGTATGAAAGCATCCCTAAGCACCTCCCGACATGTCAGGAATATATGGTGTAAGAGTGCGTCCATGTCAGCAGTGACAAGCTGAACCTTAATGGCTCTAAAACAGTCTTTATGGTTTACTGTACCTGTAATCCATTTTATAATGAGTGCTCAACTAGATACAACGGTTCTGCGAGTTTCCTCTGCCTTTTAACTCACCCCAAGGTGCCTAGACGAAGGAAAAAACTCCAAATTGTGGGTGATCCTTCCAGAGAAGCTTTATGTGCTGAAATACTTATGCACGACAGATAAATTAAGAATAAGGCTTTACTCTAATCCTTAAGTTTCCTTCTGTGGATTTTAAGAGAGGCCAGTATTGATATTTTACTGTAGTTTTGGGGGAAGGTTTTAAAATTTATCAGGCTGGCAGTGCTTTGGACTTACAAAACGCGGGGAATGGAAGAGGTGCTGTAAGCACGTGATAGACACCGGCAGTATTTAGAGTTGGAACAAAAGCAGCATATGAGATTTCCTGCTATGATTTCGCCTCGGTCCTGCACTCTTTATCCATGCAAAATAAGAGGGTTGCCAGCAAAGAACAGGGCAGCTGTGGCCAACGCGTAGCAGGAGCAGTAGTCTCCAGCATAAGCCATTGAAACTCAAAGCTCTTTGCATGCAAGCTGTTGAACAAGCTGTTCCTCCTTGTAGGAGGTAACGATCTGTAAGAAATCAGGTGTAGGCACCCATTTTAAAGAAAGGCAAAATAAGGTTCAGATTTCCAGTGAAGTAGCAGAACTGGAAACAAACAGCAGAAATCTTCAACTGAATCATCTTTCCTCAGCCATACTTGGTTTATTTATTCAGGGGAAAACGTGCACACGACGTGCGGGTGAAAAGAAGCCCTCATCTCTGCCAGACCCCGACGTCCCCGCTGCTCCCACCGGCTGCCATGACAAATGCTTCCTGCCGTCCCAGGCTGGTGTTTGGTGCTGGCTTCTGCCCTTGCAAACATTTCCACGCGCGGGTACCTGTGCTCCTGCGCGCGGGCCCGAGGCTCTGCCATTGGAAGGTAAAATTTTAGGAACTGAGTGCCTAGATTGTTTTCCCCCTGCAAACATTGCTAGGGAAGGAAGGGGAAGGAAGCGTGGGGAGCCTCTGCAAGGCTGCTGCCGGGCACCGGCAGCCCGAGGAGCACAGCCGGGCAAGGTGGCTGCCCCATAACTCACATGGAAGCCAGAAACACATTCTACAAGAATGTTTGGGGGGTTTTTTGCCTTTTTTTAAGATAAAATTTATGTTTGAAGTCCTTTCGTCTCTTAAATATAATAATAATAGTAAAAAAAGTAATGAATTGCTGCCTTGGAGGCCATAGCTCTGGAGCAAGCTGGTCTCCTCAGTCCGTACCCACGCTGCCGAGATCCCTGGGGAAACGTATCCCTGCAGGACCCCAGCCGCCGTCCTCAGGCACCCAGGAGACCCTCGCTGCCGTTCAGCCGCTCTCCCTGCACACCACCTCTTCCCCAGCCCCGCTTCACACCCGTGCCTCCCCTGCACCCTGCCCGGAGCACCCAGAAAGCGAGCCCGGCTCCTCCAGCCACCCCGTGCAAAGGGACAGCCCTGGGCACCCGGAGGACACCCCGTCCTCCCCCCGAAAGGCAGGCTGAGCACCTCTCCCGCCCAGGGGAGCTGCCCGGGTGCCAGCGGGAGGGTGCCCCGCGGGTGCCAGGCCCAGGGGCTGGGTGCATGGCGAGCGCCCAAGGGGCAGAGGGAAGGAAGCAACTAGAAACAGCCGCTTAACGTCTATTTGGAGCCTGGGAGCATTTGTGAAAGCCATCCCCATTACTGTTGAAAAGATGCAAATTCGGTGAAATAATCAGCTGTATGGCTGCAGGCTGTTTCTCAAGTACCCTGATTCCTTACAGGAGTGAAGGTATTAGTGTAAGACACACAGCAAGGCCAAGTTCATGTTGCTCAGAGGTAGCCCCTAACCAAACTCCACCAAGTGCTATAAAACAAGATTTGTTATCCTGGAAAGAATTGACAGTTCATCCAATAAAGCCCCAAAAAACAGAACCCTTAAGGCTGGTTGCAGGGGTGCAAAAAGCAGCGCTCACAGGCATGTCTGACAGAGAAAACACGTGTTGGTTGCCACCGCGCAGAGCCGCTGGCCCGTCCCATGCTGGAGACCCATCGATTAAGGCAATCGCCTCGCATCAGACTTTTCATCAAAAATCCCTTCGTATGCTTAAGGATCCATTTATCTGCTGCAATAAAGGACATAAAGCAATCTATGCACGGGGCCTAGCGTTTGCTTTGTATTTAAAGCTGGTGAACAACTGAGGAGGAGCACGGCTTTAAAATCACTGGAAAATAGCTAAATGCATGACTTAATGCAAGGTGTTAATCTACTGCACGTCTGCAGACTTCCCTCTTTGCCTCCCTCTCCACCTCCCAGCTTTGTCTGGCTAAACTTTGGGAAAAAATAATGATGTATCTAAGAAGAGGATAATATTTAACACCAAAACCCCATTCTCCCAGTATTTATTATTTCAAGTATTGTACTAACAAGCTTAAAATGCTGCAAAGCTTAGGCTATACATTTAATTTCAGGAATATCAAATATATTCTTAAACCACCAGTGTCTTCAACATAGGTGGAAGGTGAGCCTTCAGTCAAGTAGTTTAATTATTACAGTTCTAGCCCTCCCTAAAATCAGTTTTACAGTCAATGACTTAAAATAACATCATGGAAACAAAAATATATACTATCATCAGACACACATTCAGCTGTGTTTATGCTGTGCATACAGTAGTACGGAAGATAACAATGTAAGGCATCATTTCAAATTTTGAAATATTATTTTCATGTCTGGCATAAGGAAAAAACAGTTCAAGTTGCTTTACAGCACAGTAACGGAATAAACGGGACTTGGAGAGGGTGTGTTTGTGTGCACAACAGAGTTTATACTACAATATGCATCTTTATGTATTATGTATTCAGTTTTCTCACATTTTTCTCAGTGGACAGATATTGTGCTGTAGTTCTCAGAATACCTGAGAAAAACATTTCAACAAATTGCATTACTTGTCTATACAGATACTATAAGGAGCACAAAATAGGCAAGGAGAGTCTTCATCACATAAAGCATAAAGCTTTTTTTGCTCCCCCCCCCCCCATCTTCTGTAACAACATAAAAGATACTGTTATGACAAGTACTCTGGTAGTTCATTCTTTCATTTATAATTTAACCACAGCCTATATAACCTAATCAGAAAAACGTGGAGCATGATTAGTACAACAATCGAATACAGTTGGGCTCCTTGAACAACTCAAAGAACAATACAAAAGAAAGCAAAAAAAGAAAGAGGGGAAAAAAGCAAGGAAAAACGTCGCAGGCATATCAGAAAATATGTGGTATTTCTTTAATATTTCATTTTAAACTACCTAATTGTGTTTTTAAGCTTCGGTTCCTGTAATTTTGCAAGACGAGGCATTCCAGTGAGAAAACATATGGTAAGGGATTTTTAAACCACATAGCTAGAGTGCATCATAGACTTATCTGCTGCTTTAGTGTCACAAAAATCCACCACTGAATTTATCCAGTCACCCATTAAAGAAAGAAAAGAATTAAAGGAAAAGGAGTTAAAAAATCCCAAAATGCTACAAAAAACTACTGGAAAGTGACCTCGGGTTCAAGCCAGAAGCTAGGTAGATCTGCGAGACTTCCCACGGCAGGAAAAGCGGCAATTAGCTCTCTCAAGGCTGCTGGTTATTTCGGGATACTGCCTAGTAAATATTGCATTCGGTTGTGACACACTGTCATTAGCAACAACTTGTAACGGCGGCTTGGCTAAAATGAGTTTTAATGAATCTCGTGCCTGGGATTGAGGCGAACTTTAAATCGCGGCCCTTCTCGAAGCTTTTCCGAGGCACGCACCCACGGCGTCGTCTGCGTCCGTAAGGAGCAAACCAAGGTGTGTTTTAGTTCGGCACGTAGGAGCAGGCAAGGAGACATTTTCCAGGAGAGACACTGAATCAGCACTTTGTACGGCACTTTCCGAGGGGATGTCAAGACACGATAGCGACAAACTTTGACATTTGCATGCGGCAGGGAGAGCCGGGCACTTTGAGGTGATGCTCCGGCTGCCGGGGACGCGGGCTCCGGCCGTAGGGCTGTGCAGAGCAGCCTTCTCCCGAAGCCCTGGCGCTGGCTGGAGCGGGAAGGGTTTCCTTGAGCTGAGCCCAAGGTAAGAGGAGGACACGGCCAGGCTCGGCTGTAGGGGAATTTCAGGCAACGCCTCGAACAATGTCACTGCCACAAGCACCAAAGGAAAGCACAATGCCTTGGCACTAACATAAAGTCTTCTGCTTCTGTGGGAAGCGGAGTTAAAAGAAACTTTTAAAGGCGGGCGGTTAACTCTTGGTGCGAAGGAAGGGAAATGCTGCAGCGGGGCTGCAGCACGCAACCCTTGAGCCCAGGCTGAATACAGCGTTTGGTAATCGGTGCGAGGAAGCAGAGAGCTTCCAGTTATTTGTTCAGAAATGCTGCAACACAAATCAGCCCCTTGAAAACCTTTCCTTCACGTATACACGGAAAGTAGTGAGCGTCGCTGTGTCTGTATCTGTGCAAGCTTCTGCCTCCCCGTCTTGTTGCTACCTAAATTTACCTGGAATCGGTCTTTCCTTTTTTGCTGCTTATCTTGCTTTTAAAAGACAAACTCTTAACCCCTTGCACTTAAAGGATTCCCCCAAGGTTGTCTGCTTTTTTCCACTGGGAATTTCTAAGTGTAAGGACTGAGAAAAGTCTAAGGTGTTAATCTTGATAATTAGTGCACAAAACCAATTAGAGGTCCAAAAAACCTTAAGGCACAGAAAGTGATTTTTTGTTTATTTGCTTACCTTATTAAGTTAAATATCTGTCTGAATTAATCACTAATGAATGTGAAGAAGGCTCAATAGCACTGGCTTAATGAACAGCAGTGTCAAATGCATTTTACAGGGCACCAAATCACTGGGTATAGTAAGCCAAGTTGCTATTCAAAATTACTTTTCTGCCCAATTTTCTGTTTGCAAAGCAGTAAATTATTTACATTTATTGTGCTTATTTAAGCACTTAAACAGTATGAATGGAGTACAGGCACATTTTAAAAATATCGAATCATTACGCAACAGTGCTGCTGGAAATTCACGGCGTTTTCCCCTAAAGGCTGCCTCCTCCCCCCCAAGCTTTCTTTTACAATTCTTGCAACACCCCATTATTAGATTAAACATATTTTTCTCCGCAATTTATTATTTTACATACTTTCACAGAAGTGCTGTAGCATTTAAATTATGCACACTAAGAACAGTCCCTTTCATACTTGCGTAGTGGCTTGAGCAAAGTTCTTATGTTTTCTGGATAAAACTGTACTATATTTCACCGAAACAACTGCATTTTCACTCTCTTTCCATCTATTATTCACATCATAAACATCTGCATTGTAAACGTCAGATGTACTAATTGTCATGTCTCCAGCTCTGGGTATTAAGTGAATGTGTTCAACATTACTCTTTGGGCTAAAAAAAAAAATTTCTCTTTTTTCTATTAATATCTCAAAATGCATATGCCTTTATTTTTCGAGCAGGCACAGAGGCTTTTGCAGCTATCTCTTGCACTGTTTTTTTCTTCCTGCTTTGGAAAACCTTCATGAAATCTTTTCCTGCTGCAGATTTTGGCTGCACGGACACACAAGAGGAAGGTGAGCTGATTCATCAGCCCTGCATTAGAGACACATAATGGAATATAATGGAATGGAAAAGACTCATAACAGAGGAGCAGAAAAAGTGGAAATCCACAGCTTTCTAGGATCTCCTTAAAGGTGATTTTTTTTTTTTAATTGCAGCCTACAGAACAACCAAGTAAATGTTTTTTTTAGTAAATATGTAGCCAAATGTTTGCAGGAGAAAAACTTTGTTCATTATTTTAGCAGTGAAATGCTTTGTAAGAGCACACGAGCTGCGTGAAGGCTCGTGCACCTAACCTAGCGTGGATACACACGGATTCTGACTTTGTGTGTTAGCCCTTTCCTACCTTGCCTTAATAAAATAAACAGTAATAACCCTTTGAAAGATATGTTGTGGGAACATTTAAAGGGGGAGAAATTGCGAACTGCATCCTGCGGATTTAACTATTTCAGTGATTTGTTCTAAACGCCAGTAATGCAACATTAATGTTAAAAAGTCCCATGCTATTCATAAGAGATCGTATAGAGGTAAACATTACAATGGCTGTAACGATCTAATTAAAAGAATCAGGCGCACTTGAAAGAATTCCTCTTAAAAATAATAGTAATATTAAAATCGATGGTGCAATCCGCAGTCCGGAATGGGACAGAACACTGTGCTGTGATGAGACGCAGCCTATCTCGTACATATCTGAAGTCCTCTGGTCTTTGTTACTTAATGCCATGCAGAAGATCAAAGATCCCTACAGCATGTGCTGGGGTGTTGCTGCAGTCCCTGTCACACGTTACGATTTTTTTTTTTGCCCTTTTTTTTTTTTTTTTTTTTTGCTCCCCCAAAACTGCAAAAAAAAAAACCCCAAAAAAAGGTGGGGGGAGGTTAAAAAAGTGCGCTGGCCCTGTCCCCGCCTGCAGCCGGCCTTGAAACGACGCGGCGGGGGAGAAGGGGCCGCTGTCCCGCGGCCGGGGCGGAGCGGAGCCGCTGCCACCTCGGCCCCGGGCTCGGCCGCGGCTGGGGCCGGGCTGGG